>NC_041381.1:376360041-376502695 GCF_002162155.2 Triticum dicoccoides | reverse complement strand
ACCCCAAAACAAAAAACACTCACGAACGCGGTTTGTATCTCTCACACACACCCATGTAGGTGTGGGACGTGCACAAAGAGAAGAGGTGCATGCACGGCCCACGTACTCCCGTCTCTTTCCCAACCACACCCGCGCGGGTACACGATGGAGCTCATTTCTGTATGAAAAGGCAGCCCACGTGGTAATTTGGCACGTGTACTGGTTGTCCACTTGGTGGAGGGAGGATCGTCTACCACAGGTGAACAAACAAATTGCGCCTTGACGCGTTATGTTAAAAAAAGAGGCAACCCATGTGGGGCCTACTTTAGAGGCAAGGCTCTATACACTAGAGTACTTTTGATGTGTCCTGTTAACTCGCAGAACGAGGAGAAGCTTGCTTAGTACGCCATCTCCCCCGCCCACGGGTGCGGTGGCTCGCAGGATGAGGTGAAGCTTGCTTATTATTGTACGTCTTACGCCGCTCCCTCGCCCACGCGCGTGGTGGCTCGTAGGACGAGGAGAAAAATTTACTACTCCCTCCGTTTACTCCTCGTCCCTACTACCTTGGTTATAGAGATTATATCATATTGTTTGGAATATATATGTCCTTTAGTAGATTTCAATATGAACTACTAGTACATACTCCAAACACTGATGTATATAGATGTATTTTAAAGTGTAGATTCACTCATTTTGCTCCGTATGTAGCACTCTCCCTCGCCCCTCTACACTTGCCCACATGGTGGACGTGCAGCAATTCATTCGGTCTCATATAGCCAGAACGATATATACTGCACTACCATTATTGCTCGACTTCCCGAAGAGGTGAAGAGCCAATCACAAGGTTAATATTTTGGAGATGCCAAGCGCAAGGTTATAGGAGAACGAGTAGTAGGTGCCGCATCATTTATAAATAAAGTTTTTTTTTCTTCAGTGGCACGTACGCAATATGATAGGTTCATATGGAGAGAAAAGGAAACCGCTCCACTATATACATAGTAAGGACGGGCCATCCTACACGGTTGCTTGCTGATGTTGCTCTCTTCACACACTCTTGCACAAAACGATTATGGCCACATCTCTAACATCCCGGTGGATCACATCCGCCGGGGTAAGGGGTGGATGCTTAGTGTAGATGCGGTCGTCGTCGCCGACGGTGAAAACCCACTGTCGGCATGTCCCGATCAGGGGTCCCCGCTGTTCTCTCTCATAAAGTCGGTGAGGTTGCCTTCGTCCCTTGCCCACTTCCGCGACGTGGGCAGTTGCCGCCTCCAGCCGCCCTCCTCAAGGTTGAGCTATGTCCCGAAATCCCTCAGGTACAACTCCCTTTACAGCCGGCTTGCACCACTGCTCCAGCTGCCCACATCACTCCATGTGGATATTTCTCTACTTCTTTGCCCCGCACATACCTCTACTGGCTTCTATGTACTGTATTTGTGATGAGTTTATGTCTCATCAACTAGTCCCGGTAATCTTATTCTAATCATGCTTCTTCAATTTCTTTGCCACAGGGATGCTCATCTCGATTTTGGTAAAACTGCACAAAATGATCCGATGGTCAAAAGGTTGCAAACTTCATTTCTTAAGAAGCTCGAATGTTGCCAGCAAATTGAAGCCTGGTTAGGGTTCACGGTTCAAGGGCTAGGGACTGCATGGATCGTTTTTTTCTTTAGCTACCTCTGTTCCAAAATAAGTGTCAACTTAAGTAGTAGTACAACTTTGTACTAAAGTTTGCATAAAGTTGAGACACTTATTTTGGAACGGAGGGAGTACATATTTGCTATGATTTGTCAATCATTGAGATGCAATAGCATGCATGTTAGTCTCCTTTGTACTTGATGAAATGTTGCAACAGGCAACCTTGGATGCAAGATACATGTAACAGAAGCTGGAAGCTCCATAGCATTGTACAAATTTATCTCGCTGATAAATTACAGTACGTACTATACTAGTACTTCCTTCGTTCCTAAATATAAGTCTTTGTAGAGATTTCACCATGAACCACATGCGGATGTATATAGATGCATTTTAAGTGTAGATTCATTCATTTTGTTCCGTATGTAGTTCACCTAGTGGAATCTCTACAAATACTTATCTACTAGTAATAGCTAGGCCCCACTACTAGGAATTCTCTATCCTCTCCTTGAGCCACATCATCAAAATTAATGTAGCCATTAGATGAACTAAATCAGTCCATAATAGCCGTCTGATCTAGACGTTGAGAGGCCCCGCACTAAGCCACATGCAAGCATGCAGAAATACCGTGGCATGGATGTGAGTGGGTTATAAATCACATCAACATGTCTGCATGCAAGCATGCACCGGTAGCATGCATGTAAGTGAGCTTTTAAGTCCCATTAACATGTCAAAAAGAAAAATATAATCCCGTTATGCAGTAGAAGTTGGCTGGTCTTTTTTCCTTACGTGGGATGATCTAAATGATGATGGGAGTTTTTTTAGTTTGGCTACCACATTTGTCATGCGGTTATAGAGTCTTTTTTCCTTACGTGGGATGATCTAAATGCGCAGGGACTCATCTAGTATTTAGGAACGGGGGGAGTACTATGTAAAGAGTTAGGTGTCGCACGGTGTCTAGAAAATATGGTGATAGTGTGAGGTGGGCCATGTAATCACTGAGCCTGCGTGTTTTCACTGCTCTTGCACTCCTCCGCTGTAAGAATGGAGAAAATTGTAATCTAGTAGTACCTCCTTTCGCCGAAAGCGTGGGACATCCAGCAGTCCTACCACCTCAGTAACAAAGACCAATGAGCCGTCAAATCATATAGACCCATCAGTAAGTTGGACGGACGAAGCAACCATCACTCTTGCGCCAGTGAGAGGTCGCGTCCGCTCTGCCCGGGCATGAATGCGGCACCGATTCTTTGGAGCAGCGCTGACCCTTTCGGGCGGGAAGCGCGCGCGGACGATGGAGGGGCTTTGGGTGGGCCAGACTGGTCAGGAGCGGGCGTGGCAGCTGTCTAACTGTCCCTACCGGACACACCCAAAAACGAGAGGATGCACCAACTCTCGCGGCTAAAATCATACACTACACACAATCTCTCTATAGGAGTAGGTCGATCTGTCGCTCTCTCTAACACACACACACACACACACACACACACACACACACACACACCTTGATCCCGTTGCACCTTCTAACGTGACTTACTACACCTAGACGGAGGGAGTAGTAAGTACGAGATACGGTGGCATAATGACTTAGGTCGAATACAAGTGCCCAAAATTGTGTGCATGTTATAATAAGGATTCACTTAGAATAGTACGTGAGCGAACAGAGGGATCAATTGTACAGTGTTCCCGAGCAGTAGCGAGATGTGTGAGGTAAGATACACAGCTGGCGCTTTTAATTCTTATTAATTTGTTTGTTTCACCCTCTGACTGGTGGGACCCAACGTACTACATGGAGAGAGGTAAGGTGACTAAGGCTGCATTATTTCTGCACCACTGTGGATAGTCTTACCACCAAAGCCACATGACACGATTATGATTTAAATCCCAATGATTCCCACACACACACACAAAAACATGGCATGCTTGTCACACGAATGCAAGAATGTATAAAAGGTTATTTTCCTCTCGTTGAACATAATGGGATGGTTGTGTAGCTGGTTAGCATGTTCGCTCATCAAACTTGAGGTCTCGGGTTCGATAATTACACTTGAGCATAATTTGTGCCAGGAGGATTCTTTGACTGGTCAAAATGGATGGATACGGAGCTATACGATCTCGTAGTGACCGTATAATCACCTCATCACGTATAAGCTGCAGCCTCGGCGCTTGTTTTCTAGGGTTTGCATGCTTCACACTCTCTCTCCAGTATATATATACACGCTGGAGCCTCAGCGCTTGTAGTTGCTCTCTTCACACTCTCTCACCCTCTCTAGATCTAAACAAGACTTCGTTGGCCTCTCTCTCCCCTCACTGCTGGTCAAAGAGCCGGCAGGATCCGTCCGCTGGGAAGGGAAGGAGGCTTAACGCTGTCGCCGTCGGCGAGGAAGGGAATCCACTACCGGCGCAGCTGTTCACTTTCACCCAGCGGTGGCGCGGGAGGGCCTCCGACCTCTTCTTCTTCGCCGCTGTCCCGTCGCCCACCAAACCACACCCCAAGAACCTTAAGGTATAATTTACTTATTCCACATGCATTTCTCTAGCTGCATGTATACCATGAATCTAGGACATGGTTCAAAGAGGAAAGGAGTGGGGGAAAGTAGTGGGAAAAGTTGTATAGCATGAATCTAGGACGTGGTTCAAAGAGGAAAGGAAGGGGGAAAGTTGTGGGGAAAGTTGTATAGCATAAATCTAGGACGTGGTTCAAAGAGGAAAGGAATGGGGGAAAGTAGTGGGGAAAGTTGTATCGCATAAATCTAGGACATGGTTCAAAGAGGAAAGGAAGGGGCGAAAGTACTAGTACAGACTGGCTATCCAGCACCTACGTTGGTTGAAAAGGGAAAACAATGACAAACGCAGTACACACATCTGTAACAAACTGATCTTTTGTTTTAGGGACAAGGCTGTAGAGTTTGAGCAGGACTAGATTTGCTGCGCTCACATAGGGAAAGGTGTCTAAAGATAACAAAACTGGGACCAACACAAATATGCTCCTTGGTTGTTTGTTCTTTGTTGCAATAGACTGTGCATCACCACAGTACATCGGTAGATGCACATGGTGCTGGTGCATCCACTGTCTTGTGCAACTCTTTAGTTGTTGTTAATCTAAGGCCCTGTTTGGTTAAAAACTTCCTAGTCCCTACCTTCTTGGTTCCAGGGACTAAACATGGATTTGAGGTTATTAAATGACATGCTAAAAGACCATGTTACCCCTAGTAATGAACTAATAGAGACAAGGTGCGATGCGTGGTAGGGGCAACTGTTGGAAAAAGTCCCAAAAAGACTCCCTCGGGGTCTTCTTTCTTTAGTCCCAAATGCCCACTTTAAGTCCCTAAAATTCCCTCCTGTTTGGTTTAGATGGGACTGACACGGAGTTTTTTTAGTCCCTACACCAAAATGTCCCTGTAAACAAACACCCTCTAATAATGCCGCTGGAAAATTGATGCAATGCCACAGTTAAAAGCAAATTACATGTTTAATGAATTTTATTGTTAATATAATCTCTATGTTAATATTAATCAATGCCACCATTTGAGAAATGCTACTGTCTTGCTTTCTTTCCCATTTAGATAAGGTAGATGCTTCTTTTTGTTGGCTTCTGTGTCATCCACCATTATTGACCACTAGTTGTTTCCTTTACACCTCTGTGTAAACAGGGTTATCTACTTCACCTCGTTGCCATTGTGTCCTTTTGTTGCACTGCACAAAACACTTTTGTTTTAAGAGTGTTTTGTGCAGTTCAACCAAAATGTCACACTAACAACATTGCTTGATTGCTTGATCTTAGTGAAACTGCACAAGAGGAGATCTTACTTCCTATCCATGTTGGCAAATTTGGTTCAGATCTTCTTCTTGTGAGTTGTTTGAATTCCGCATCATGAGAGGTCAGTACTAGACTTCTTTCACATGATTTTGCAGTGTGCTTTCATATGTTGTGCTACTTGTACGGTAATGTTGCTTGATTTTAGTGAATAGCACAAATGGAGACAAGACTTCCAATCTATATGTGCACCATAATATCCCATTGAGGTAAGATAAGGATATTTCACAACTATTGGCCTGTATTTTGCCACTTTCATCAGAAAATTAATGTCATTGTTTAGTGCTATACTTGTCCTCCCTAATTGACATGCCAAATCTTACATTGAAGGTGAAGCTTGTCTGTTATTGAACCAAGTGATGAAGGGGAAGAACAAGCGGAAGAAAAACAAAAATCAACTCCCGGTGCTATAATGAAGCACTGGAACTGTGATGACACAAGTAATGATATAGTTTTGCATCTTAATTTATTGCTATGGCTGGAAGGAGCAATTGTTTTGCCACTGATTTGATGCCACTCCAAATGTAATACGTAATTATCTCTACTTGTGCAAACAGGGATCTTCTTTGAATATACCATATATTTTAGTGGAACTGCACAAGAAGATGTTGGAAACATTATACTAATCGAGGAGTATATAGTAAGCATGGCCACCACAGTAGATAGCAACAGATGGTTCCGGAGAAGTGTTTCATCTGTATGCTCTACACAATAAGCCTCCTGACAAAGGTTGGTACTCTCCCACTGATTTCATCCATATGATTGAGCTTTGTCATCTCTATTGGTGTTGTGCTACTGTTTAGATACTGTCATGAAAAAGTGGTATTGTCCTTGAGAAGTGCTTCATCTGTGCTGTTTTAAATATTTCCTTTCCTTTTTTTGAGCAAACAGGGATGCTAGCATTTAGTTGTCCTCTTGTCTTTGCACAACAGGATCATCTTCCTCTAAAGAAGAATGTGGAGTACGTGAAGTGACTAGTTCCGATTATGCCAGGATGAAGAAGCCATGTCTATCTTCTCGTCAGAAGGAGCAGTTGAAGGATGGTTACATTACTCCCCACAAGACCAAACTAACTTCAGCTCAGAAGGACTGACAAATCTCCATTTTTTTGATGTGATGCATGAGTACAATGTTGTTCTAGGATTCTTTCTGGTGAGTTCCATTTTTCTAAAAGTGTGTTCTACATGGACCATGTAGGTGCCTGTTTAAACTGTCAATTCATAGTACAATTTGCTTTATACTAATCACTTTTTTGTATTTGTGCAAATAGGGGTGCTCAGCTTGATTTCAATGGGAACTACACAAAATGTTCATGAATACATCGAATCATTCATTTCCACCACAAGAAAGGAGGTGCCGCTAAGTTCAAGGTGTTGCAACATATAAGTGCGAAATCATACAAGCTATGCGCGAATTTGGTTGATTTTGGTGGAACTGCACAAAAAGAACAACTGCTTTATTTAGCATGAGGTGCCATGTCAATGTCCGAACTGATGGCAAACCCTGCCCATTCCACAATCGTAGGCATTTGATATTTTGGAATGGGACAACCTTGTGAAACTTTGCTCATTGATTTTAGCAAGAAGGCATGCATTTGATATTTTCGAATGGGACACCCTTTGCTGTCAGCGGCGTCGATCAATTTTTTCTTTATTCTTTAGTTGTGAAGTAAATATTGCCTTTGAAATGTGAGTTGCTGAGATGCGTAATCATTGATTGCTTTGAATGTTCTCTATGAATTGCCGGCCCTGTGTGTTTGATTGCAATGTACAAAAACGAGAAAAAACCGCTCAAACTCTTTGTACTCCTTCTGTTCCTTTTTACTTCGCACATTGTGAAACTGCATACTTTTTTCTATAAGATTGGTCAAACTAGAGATACTTTGACTACAGACAAAACTTGTATGCAGACTAGAAAGGACCAGAGGGAGTACATGTGAAACTGCTGCAAACGAGGTGATCACCCTGGGAATAATGCTAGTACATATTGTTTTGCATGTTCATCCAATGCCGGTGATACAGGAATTCGAACTAATCGAAATAAATTCATTCATACATGGTCGGATTTCGTATAAACATGCCGAATTTCATTACATTTCATACATTCTTCAACTAAAAGGGGGTGCGCTGGAGGTATAATTAATTAACCGAAGCTACCCACATGTATCCCACTGAGCCGAACAGAAGCTTCAGTGACTTAATTGCAGGTGCAGTTGCATAACTGACATGTGGCCTGTTGGGCCCACGTGTCCGTCAGCCAACTGCACCTGCAGTTAAGTAGAAGCAGCATTCTTCTCCAACACAGCTCTCCGACTCCACATCGCCGCCAAGAAGCTAACCGGCCGTCAATGGTCAACCCGCCTAGCTTGGCTTCAACCGGAGGGTAGCAGTGGTGGCCTTACTTGGACCCGAGCGGCGGCGACCTACCGTGTTCTACTTTTCCTCGTTTTCTGTGTGGTGCAGCCTCGTTGGTAGCGGGGCGGGGCCTCGGCGGAGCCGACGATGTCCTCTGTCTCGTTGCCGGTGGGCGGCGCCTCAGCGGAGCAGTTGTTATCCTCCCCCTCGTTGCCAGTAGGGTGGGGCCTCGGCTAAGCCAGTGATGTCCTTTGCCTCGTTGTTGGCGAGGCGGGGCCCCGGCGGAGCTGGCGGTGTCCTCTGCCTCGTTGTTGGTGCCGCGGGGCCTCGGCGAAGCAGGGCCTAGTCGACGCCAGCGGAGTGGGGACTCGTCGGAGCCGGCATTGTCTTCTGCCTCGTCCTTGGTCTTGCCAAACAGCGCCTTGCTCGCTTCATCGCCCTCTTTGTAGGCGGCCGCAGCCTCCGCCACCCGCATGCGATATCGCCAGCGCTCGAGGCGGCCCTCGCGGGTGGAGTGGTACGAGTCGAGCAGCGCCTCCTGATCCACCCGCTCCGTGGCGATCTGCTCCTCCCCCTGCAGGTGCTCCTGGAGGAGATGGTGGTTGTAGGCGGCGTCGACCTGCGCCTCCCAGAACTGCTCCTCACACATCTGCCCAACCGTGTCCATATATTGGGCACGGGACTCGCCGATGGTCATGGTGCAATGCACCAGCGAGGATGGTGCGGAGGAGGGGGTTGGCGCCGGATCGTCGACTACCATGTTCTCCATTGGGACGTCGTCGTCCTCCGGCTGCCTGCCGGCCAGCAGGCCGGCAGCAATGGCTACCATCTCCTTGTGGTCCGTCGTCCGCCCGTCCCAAAGAGCACTGGAGTGCGAGGAAGCCATGGTGGGAAGTAGTGGTATGGACAGGAGAAAGGGAACGGATGCGGATGACTGCGGCTATGGCCGGCGCAACAGTTTATATAGCAATGGTGGGCGGCGGAGGGACGGACATGTGGCGCCGGAGTAGCTGCCTCGGCAACCGCATATCTTTATTGTGGGCGGCAGATGGACAGACGGACAGTACTTGTGTCGTTTGAAGGCGGAGCAATCACCTGCACCGGGAAGCGGGGCGGGCGGCGATGACTGATTCGGGCGGAAAGTGCGCGCGGGCAAGGAGATGACTTTACCTGGAGAGGATGACAATGGGGACCCACCAGGGCCACAGCCTCACGTACGCAAGTGCCTCCTTCTAATATAAAATTATATTTTTTTTCCTTCCTCCTGGTTTCCTGGCATCACGGTCCCACACCATTGTCAACCTATGTAGTCAATAAATGAGAGAATTGCACAAGAAGCGGCTGACAGCTGGGACCAAGTAGCTCAAGTAGTATTTGTGTTTTTAAGGTGTGAGCACTGCAGAGTTTTTCGATGTTAGCCCAGATATTAATTTTTCTCCTCTGAACAACAACGAAAACATCGCTGCAGGTATTAACCGGGCGGGTTGTTGCCCGTCTAGCCCAGGCCAGATATCCAGCCCAGATATTAATTTTTTTCAAGCTGAAAATGGCTAGCCCAACTATACTTTTTTTAGGAATACCCAGGCAAGGTCAAGTTGTTACTCTCCGCCCCGCTGGGCTGCAAATCTTTCCTAGGAGGGATGCATTAGGCTTAACAAGAAAATGGGCTTTAAGAAATAATAAATGGGATGTAATTATAAAAACTGGACAGTAACTACAAAAAAATGCACCAAACACGTAATTACTTTATAAAATATTATTTTTGGATATTGAAATTTTTAATTTCATTAATTGTTGGGAGCGCAATGTTTCGTTGGATTTTTACGTAATATAAATTTATATTGAAATTGTATTTAATCTGACTAGAAATTTCGGGATAAAAAAATTTCGGATCCCATCAAAATGTGGGAAATTTTATTGAATTCTGTTTTGAACGGTTGGTTGAAATGGGCTATACTTTTAACAAACTGTAAATGGGTTGTAGTAAATTCCATTAGAATTCAAAAATGGGTTGCACATTCTTACAAATCTCAGATGGGCTATAAGTTCTCTGCCACACACTTGTGGTCTTACTAAGTTGACGCGTCCCCTAAAAAAAGAGAGTTGACGCGTATGCAAGGCTTTGTCAACTTATAGTCAACACACAGTTCTAGCAGCATTGGCCATTGGATGTCCATCCAACGGATGCCGTGCTTCTTCTTCAATCTCGGATATTCTAGCTTCACCTGCCCAAAAAATGATTCCTCTCCCTGACATCTGGGGCACACTGTTTCGGAAGCTGACCTGTGGGCCTACTAAGTTGACGCGTACCAAGGGCTTTGTCAACTTAGTCAATATAAATGATTCTAGCTGCAGTGACTGTACGATGTCCATCCAACGGCCATCGTGCTTCTTCAACCTCTGGTCTTCTTGCTCCAGCCGCCCAAAGCAGCGCCGGTCGTGCCGCCTGCTCCTGCCTCCCGTGGCCGGTTGTGCTGCCGCGGAGGCCTCACTGCCCCCTATTACTCCCACCGCTGGCTAGGCCATCCCTCCACTCACCCACACCCCCTGTTATTCTGCGGCGACGACAACCTCACACCGCAGCCGAACCAGTGAACCCTCGTACTCCTCTCCATGTGGGCATCCACTGCCGCGTCTTCCCCGGCTCCGTGTTGTCCCCTTCCTAGGCCTCGCCGTCGTACACCGCCTGGTGCTCTCGGCGCGGCGTGGTCAACGTGGTCAAGGAATGACTTCCATTGGACGTGGACTGTACGTGGAGAGGCTGACAGCTGGGTCCATGGCCGCAGCAAGGAAGTGCCTCCTTATTACGGGGAAAATAATGATTCCTCCACCTAACAGCTGGGACCCACCGGATGGGCCACTGTATTTCGCGAAAAAAAGTTTCCCCCCTGACTGCTGGGAGCCACCAGCTACATCTTCGCACGCAAGGAAGTGCGCTCGAAAAAAACGATTCGCCCCCTGACTGCTGGGACCTACCAGCTACATCTTCGCACCCAAGGAAGTGCGTCCGGGCAAAAAAAGAACGATTCCCCCCCTGACTGCTGGGACCCACCATCTACATCTTCGCATGCAAGGAAGTGCCTGACAGTCGGGACCCACCTGGTCGAAGCATACGTAGCGTTGTCATTCTGGTCGCGAACGTGTATGTACATACTAGTCGATGTAGAGGCACGCACGTGTCTTAGTAGAGGCACGCACGTGTCGTAGTAGAGGCGTGCACGTAGCATGTACACGTACGTATAATGGCCAGGGGTGCAAGAAAGTAAATATGGCCACACACGTACACAAGGGCGGGGTCTCGAACGCCTACTCGCGCATACGTATGGCCAGTGCTCGTGTACATGGCTGGGTCGAAACAGAGAAACGGTGTCGGCGTCGTGTTCATGTTGAGGCAACGGAATGCGTCGTGTTCATCGGGAGGCAACAGAATGCGTCGTGTTCATCGGGAAGCAACAGAACGCGTGGGAGACAATCGGCTTGGACGGAACAGGCAATGGAAACGAGGCCTGGTGTACCGCAAAACGGAGGAAACGGCCTTGTGTTTGACCGGCCATGTTCGAAACGGGATCTTGTTCATCGGGAGGGGTCTGGCTTACCGCAAAACAGAGGAAACAGACTTGTGTTGGACCTCCTACGGTCGAAATGGGGTCCTGTTGATCGGGAGGGGTGTGGCGTACCGCAAAACGGACGAAACGGACTTGTGTTGGAGCGCTACGGTCGAAACGCGGGGTCCTGTTCATCGGGAGGGGTGTAGCGTACCGCAAAACAGGACTCCACAGGATACTGTTCATCTCCACCGTCGACCTCCTCCAGCCTCCACGGGCTACTATTCATCCACGGTCGACCTCCTCCAGCCTCCACCTGTGACTATTCATCCACGGGCTCCTGTTCATCCAGCCTCCACCACGCGCTACTCCACCGGCTACTGTTCAACCAGCCCTCTCCATGGGCTCCTGTTCAACCACCCCTCCACGGGCTACTGTTCATCCACCCCTCCACCGTCTACTGTTCATCCAGCCCTCCACGGGGCCGTCCTCTTCATCCAGCCCTCCATGGGGTCCTGTTCATCCAGCCCCAACCGGCTTGATCGATCGGGGTCCTGTTCATCCAGAGGCAACACCACGAGGACCTGTTCATCTAGCCCCACCGCTCATTGTTCATCCGACCCCCCTGCAACACTCACTGTTCATCCAGAGGCAGCATCGATCGGCTTCAGTTAGCAGCAGTAGTGAAGGAATCGCTCGATCGGGTTCAGTAACGCATAGCCTGCAGTGCAATCGCTCGGGTTCAATTAGAGCACAGCGCCTCGCTCGGGTTCAGTTAGAGCCAAAGCCTCGCACACACGCGCGTACGTGTACGAGAGAAACACACATCGCTCGGCCCCCGACCACCCACCGTAACCGAGAACTCCCTGAAATTTTCCTCGCCCTCGCTTCTACCATGGTTTTTTCCATCATGGATGGCCCAAAGAATGTCATGCAGCTGCGTCTCCAGCCTGCCCAGGATGGAAAGCCCATTTTTTGTCATGATTTTTTGTCATAGAAGTAGGAGCCCACCACATCTATGATGATACCGGGTTTTGTCACATTTATCATCATGGAAGTGTGATAACCCACAAGTGTAGGGGATCACAACAGCTTTCGAGGGTAAAGTATTCAACCCAAATTTATTGATTCGACACAAGGGGAGCCAAAGAATATTCTTAAGTATTAGCAGTTGAGTTGTCAATTCAACCACACCTGGATAACTTAGTATCTGCAGCAAAGTATTTAGTAGCAAAGTAGTATGATAGTAATAGTAATGGTGGCAAAAGTAAAGATAATAGTTTTTTTAGGAATTGTAATAGTAGCAACGGAAAAGTAAATAAGCGAAGCACAAAATGTGAAAAGCTCGTAGGCATTGGATCAGTGATGGATAATTATGTCAGATGCGATTCCTCATGCAATAGTTATAACATAGGGTGACACAGAACTTGCTCCAGTTCATCAATGTAATGTAGGCATGTATTCCGAATATAGTCATATGTGCTTATGGAAAAGAACTTGCATGACATCTTTTGTCCTACCCTCCCGTGGCAGCGGGGTCCTAGCGGAAACTAAGGGATATTAAGGCCTCCTTTTAATAGAGAACTGGACCAAAGAATTAACACATAGTGAATACATGAACTCCTCAAACTATGGTCATCACCGAGAAGTATCCCGATTATTGTCACTTCGGGGTTGTCAGATCATAACACATAATAGGTGACTATAGATTTGCAAGATAAGATCAAGAACACACATATATTCATGAAAACATAATAGGTTCAGATATGAAATCATGGCACTCGGGCCCTAGTGACAAGCATTAAGGATAGCAAAGTCATAGCAACATCAATCTCAGAACATAGTGGATACAAGGGATAAAAACCTAGCAAAACTAACTTGATTACATGGTAAATCTCATCCAACCCATCATCGTCCAGCAAGCCTATGATGGAATTACTCACACACGGCGGTGAGCATCATGAAATTGGTGATGGAGGATGGTTGATGATGACGACGGCGATGAATCCCCCTCTCCGGAGCCCCGAACGGACTCCAGATCAGCCCTCCCGAGAGAGATTAGGGCTTGGCGGCGGTTCCGTATCGTAAAACGCGATGAAACTTTCTGTCTGATTTTTTTTCTCCATGAAACGGAATATATGGAGTTGGAGTTGAGGTCGGTGGAGCGTCAGGGGGCCCACGAGACAAGGGGGCGCGCCCAGGGGGGTGGGCGCGCCCCCCACCCTCGTGGACAGGGTGTGGGCCCCCTGGTCTTGATTCTTTTGCCGGTATTTTTTATATTTTCCAAAACTTGTCTCCGTGGATTTTCAGGTCATTCCGAGAACTTTTGTTTTCTACACACAAAACAACATCATGGCAGTTCTGCTGAAAACAGCGTCAGTCCGGGTTAGTTTCATTCAAATCATGCAAGTTAGAGTCCAAAACAAGGGCAAAAGTGTTTGGAAAAGTAGATACGTTGGAGACGTATCAACTCCCCCAAGCTTAAACCTTTGCTTGTCCTCAAGCAATTCAGTTGATAAACTGAAAGTGATAAAGAAAAACTTTTACAAACTCTATTTGCTCTTGTTATTGGAAACATGTAAAGCCGACATTCAAGTTTCAACAAGTATTATGACCTAATCATACTCACAATAACACCTCGGTCTCACAATTACTCATATGAATGGCATAATCAGCTAGCGAGCCATAATAATAAAACTCGGATGACAACACTTTCTCAAAACAATCATAACATTATATATCAAAATGGTATCTCGCTAGCCCTTTCTGAGACCGCAAAACATAAATGCAGAGAACCTTTAAAGATCAAGGACTGACTAGACATTGTAATTCATGGTAAAAGAGATCCAGCCAAGTCGTACCCAATATAAACCAATAGTAATGAATGCAAATGATAGTGTGCTCTCCAGTAGGTGCTTTTTAATAAGAGGGTGATGACTCAACATAAAAGCAAATAGATAGGCCCTTTGCAGAGGATAGCAGGGATTTGTAGAGGTGCCAGAGTTCGATTTTAAAATAGAGATTAATAACATTTTGAGCGGCATACTTTCACTGTCAACACAACAACTATGAGATGACGATATCTTCCATACTACATGCATTATAGGCAGTTGCCAAACAGAATGGTAAAAGTTTATACTCCCCCACCACCAACAAGCATCAATCCATGGCTTGCTTGAAACAATGAGTTCCTCCAACTAACAACATCCCTGAGGGAGTTTTGTTTAATTATATTGATTTGCTTTGATCTTTTTGGATCATGGGAGTGGGCATCCCGGTTACCGGCCCTTTCTCGTGAATGAGGAGCGGAGTCCACTCCTCTTGAGAACAACCCACCTAGCATGGAAGATATAGGCAGCCCTAGTTGAAACATGAGTTGCTTGAGCATACAAAACAGAATTTCATTTGAAGGTTTTGAGTTTGGCACATACACATTTACTTGGAACGACTGGTAAATACCGCATATAGGAAGGTATGGTGGACTCATTGGAATAACTTTGGGGTTTAAGGAGTTTGGATGCACAAGAAGTATTCCCGCTTAGTACAGGTGAAGGCTAGCAAAAGACTGGGAAGCGACCAGCTGAGAGAGCGACAACAGTCATAAACATGCATTAGAATTAATTCACACCGAGTACAAGCATGAGTAGGATATAATCTACCATGAACATAAATATCATGAAGGCTATGTTGATTTGTTTCAACTACATGCGTGAACATGTGCCAAGTCGAGTCACTCAATTCATTCAAAGGAGGATACCATCCCATCATACCACATCATAATCATTCTAATAGCATGTTGGCACGCAAGATAACATATTATAACTCATAGCTAATCAAGCATGGCACGAGCAACTATAATCTCTAAATGTCATTGCAAATATGTTTACGTCATAATAAGCTGAATCAGGAACGATGAACTCATCATATCGAGTTCATACCAGCTTATCTCATCTCAATCAGTCCATCATATATCGTCATTATTGCCTTTCACTTGCACGACTGAACGATGTGTATAATGATAATAGTGAACATGCATTGGACTAAGTTGGAATCTGCAAGCATGCAACTCAAGAGGGAAGACAAAGTAATATGGGCTATAAGTTAAATAAACAATCATGCATATGAGAGCCACTAAACATTTTCAATATGGTCTTCTACTCTCGACCCCCAAAGGAAAGAAAAGAAAATAAAACTATTTACACGGGAAAGCTCCCAACAAGTAAGAAAAAGAACGAGACATCTTTTTGGGTTTTCATTTTAATTTCTACTATAAGCATGGAAATTAAACTAACTGATTTTTTTGGGTTTTCTTAAGGTTTATCAAACTCACAAGAAGAATGCGAGAAAAAGAAAATTAAACTAGCATGGATAATACAATGAAAGAGTATGAGCACCGACAACTAGAATAGTGTGTGAACATGAATGTAAAGTCGGTGAGAAATACGTACTCCCCCGAGCTTAGGCTTTTTGCCTAAGTTGGTTTATTGCCAAGGACAGCGGCTACTCTCCCCGGTGTACTGAGAGGTGTAATCAGGATACCACTGGCTGGCCATCTCTGGGTCCCACTGGTAGGATGATGCACGATAAGGGTCCAGTCTGGGTTCTGGCTCAGGCTCAGGTTCTGGAGTGGTTGCTTGGCCTCGATGAGTGTACACTGCTTCCGGTGTGACAAGAAAATTATCTCCAATCAAATCAAACAACAGAGGAGCAGGCAAAATAATAGTCTCATTGTGTTTCTTATTAAATCTTAGGTTATACAAGAGCATCTTATCTTCGTTGTCAACAATGAACTCATGTGCTACCATGCTCTTGTAATCTAAAATGTAAGGAGGCAATTTTGTCTCCTCTTTCTCATGGTGCCTAATAGGTATCTCAAAATGTCTATCAAGACGTGCAGCATAGATACCTCCAAAGATGGGGCCTTTCGTATGATTTAGGCATAGCTGTTTAGCAATAACGACACCCATACTAAAACTATTATCACCAAACAAGGCATGGTCAGGAATAGTAATATCAGGAACATTGAAGTTTCCACTATTTCCATGACCAATTAAGCATCTACTAGAAAATATGGCAAAGTAGCGTAAAACAGGAAAGTGTATGCTAGAGATTCTCGTATCCGAACCCTTCTTTGGATCCCCTACAGTGATAGTGTTAACAAAACCATCCACATCTTTACAATGTGGTTCATCTAATTTACCCTCAAAGGGTATTTTACATACCGCACAAAAATTACGTAAAGATATTTCCCTGAATTCATCATATAAATGAAATGATACTGAAGGCGGCGACTTCTAAGGATAATAATAAAAGTTTTGCACGAAAGTATTGGTGCGCAAGAGATACTGATCGATCCGGTCGTGGAGGAAATCGTGAGGCCTGCATTCTTGATCAAAGAATAAAAGTCTTCATAAATTCCAACTTCTCTCAAGAAATTGTCACAGGGTCATTCACACGGCCGTACTTCTGCTATGCGAGGAAGATTATACTTGGCCTTTTCCTTCTCTTTAGCTTGTTTTTCCTGGGAGCCTTGGCTAGAAGAGCCCCTCAAAAATCTCCTTAACATTTTCTGAAAAGTTCTAAAATTTTAGTAACTTCAAAATAAAAGTGAATAAAACTAAACAAGATTGGTAGCAACTACTCCTACAAGTGCCTAAAGCCTATATCATGCATTAGTATTACTTGGGACCTCATAAATTTAACATGCAAGCTCAAGAACATGGTCACCTATGCAGTAAAAATTTGCAATGAATAAAGCACTAGAAGAAAAACTAATTGGACCAATGGACGAGTCACATACCAAGCAACAATCTCCCAAAGCAGTTTTGTGAATTGAGCTTTGAGCAAGGAGATCGAAAATCGCAGCAAAATGAGCTAGAACTCATGCTTGATCTGGATGGGGATTTTTTGGGAAGAAGATGGAGTGTGTGGGTGCTGGCATAAGTGGAGGGGGGCCACCGTGGGCCCACGAGACAGGGGGGCGCCTAGGGGGTGTGGGCGCGCCCTCCACCCTCGTGGCCAGGTGCTTGCCCCTCCTGCAGTGTTTTCAGTGCCTAAAATCCTCAAATATTCCACAAAAAATCATACTAAATTTGCAGGGAATTTGGAGCACTTTTATTTTCGGGATATTTTTTATTGCACGGATAATTTAGAAAACAGACGGATAATACTATTTTTGCTTCATTTATTCTAAATAATAGCAAGTAAAAAGAGGGTACAGAAGGTTGTGCCTTCTAGTTTCATCCATCTCATGATCATCAAAATGAATCCACTAACAAGGTTGGTCAAGTCTTGTTAACAAACTCATTCCGAATATCATGGAACCGGAGAAATTTCAAATACACTAAGTTACCTCAATGGGGATATGAACATCCCCAACAATAAGAATATCATATTTTTCTTGACAGTAGGGAGAGGAAATTCAAAACCTCCAATAATGATAGTTGGAACTTTTCCAATAGAATTGATGCTATGAATGAAAAGTGACATTGCCTTTGTTGCAATCAATAACAGCCCCTGCAGTATTCAAAAAGGGTCTACCAAGGATAATCGACATACTATCGTCCTCGGGAATATCAAGAATAACAAAGTCCGTTAAGATAGTGACATTTGCAATCACAACAGGCACATCCTCACAAATACCGATATGTATATCAGTTGATTTGTCAGCCATTTGCAAAGATATTTCCGTAGGTGTCAACTTATTCAATTCAAGTCTACGATATAAAGAGAGAGGCATAACACGAACACCGGCTCCAAGATCACATAAAGCAGTTCTAACATAATTTCTTTTAATGGAGCATGGTATAGTTGGTACCCCGGGGTCTCCAAGTTTCTTTGGTATTCCACCCTTAAAAGTGTAATTAGCGAGCGTGGTGGAAATTTCTATCAACCTTGTCTCCGGCATAGTCTGAGTCAGAGTAGATTCTCTTAGGGTGGCCTTCAGGATACAAAGAATACAAAGGTGCCACCGATAGTATTGGTATATCGGAATAAACCGGAACTACCGTTCCACCACACCTCGACTACCGCTTCACAACAGAAGGTTTTCACCCTAGACCGGTAGTTAGAGCGGTGGTTGGTCCGGAGCTACCGCTGGACCAGCAATTCCTGGGCGGTGGAGTTCCAGGCGGTAGTACCGCCCTAAACACCGGTAGTACCGGTGCGTCAAGACAAACCAGAACTTCCGTTCCATCATCGGTCTGCCACCGTACCCGGTACAGAAGGGTGTCACCCCTGAGCGGTACTTGGAGCGGTGGTTTGACCAGAACTGCATGCCAGCGGTACAACCGCTCAAGAGAGCGGTACTACCACCATGAGCAAAACTGCACAGTCACAAAGGACTTTTGGGAACCTCTCTCTCCTCGAACGGAGGGTATATGGTGGGTGCAAAGAATGTGTACATGTAGTGATTCACCCAATACCTTCCGATGAGGATTCCCTCGAAATAGTACGGATATCCTACGACCAAAGTAATTAAAACGTCGAAAACTCCATCTTCGATCTTTTCCGCATAGAGGGAAGGCCTAACCGTCTTGCGCCACACAATGTGTACCTGAGAAAACTGGGACACACGATTAGTCCACACGCGTGTTGTCATCATCACTAAAACCCTAAAGCAGGAAATGCCCTTACAATCTCCCCCTTTTTGGTGGATGATGACAACCACACGAAAAGCACGGGGGATCTAGAAAATATAGACGGGTCTCCCCCTGAGTGTGAGCACCATTTAGAGTTTGCTTTTGGAATGCAAAATGTTCACACTAGGGTCAATGCTCCCCCTAGATTTTATAAACCAACCAGTGACAGCAAAACAAAAAAACATACATAAAGCACGTATTTGCAGAACAGGTCATCATTAGAGCAAAGATAAATAGATAGGGAATGAGCAAGGAAAAAAATAGATAAGGGACGCAAGTCTCACACCATGCACAAGGTCACACCACAAGTTCAACAAGACACTAGAAAGCAAAGCAAATAGATCAACTGAAGAAAGCAACTACAAGCAAACCCCCATGCAATTCTATGACCTAATAGAGTGCTCTCCCCCTTTGGCATCAAGACACAAAAAAGGAAAAGAGTAAAGCTAACGCCCCAAGGCTGAGTAGGTCTCCTCGCCCGTCACCGCCGAATCGTCAGAATCATCATCAGACTCCTCCGACTCCCCAGTCTCCTCAGGCTCCACGGTAACACCCTCAAGACCACGGACATCAGAGGTAGCAGGCTCTTCATCAGACCACTTACAGTTCTCCAAGCACCACGTATCCTCAGGAGTGATGGTGTTCTCAGAGCCACTCTTCACATATGGCACATTAAGGTGACTCATCAACTGAATCTGCCTGCGATGTGCCATCTTCTCAGCAACATGAGCCTGGTAGAGCTTCTTCTGAATATGAGTCTGCAAGCAAAAAGTCTTCTTGATCTTGGTAGTCGGCTTCTCAACCCAAGAGGGCTGGGCCCCAGGCTCCAACTCAAAGTCATCGTCGTCCGACGTAGCAAACACATCCTCCTGATTGCCCATAGGAAAACGAGGAGTCCTATGCTTCTTCTTACTCAACACCTTAACCTCATGCTCTGTGAGATTAGTTGGAGTGATGAGAGGTTCTCCTGGCCTACGGACTGCCCAAACTGAGTTCAGAAACTGCATCACAAAAGGAGCATAGTTTTGTACCTTGCGGTACCACACCATATTGTAGATCTCCTCCCACATCCACTTGGAGACATCAAACGTGGCACCGGAACCCCTTTTGGTCTTCATGGCCACAAGCAAATTCATAGATAACCATAAATATCGTCTTGATTCCCAACCTTGGGTAGCAGCATGATATGTCTCCAACGTATCCATAATTTTTTATTGTTCCATGCTATTATATTACCCATTTTGGATGTTTATGGGCTTTACTTTACACTTTTATATCATTTTTGGGACTAGCCTACTAACCGGAGGCCCGGCCCGATTGTTTTTTTTTTCTATTCAGTGTTTCGAAGAAAAGGAATATAAAACTGAGTCCAAACGGAATGAAACCTTCGGGAGCAATCTTTTGGAACAAACGCAATCCAGGAGACTTGGAGTGGACATCAAGAAGCAATCAAGGCGGCCACGAGGGTGCCCGGCGCGCGCCTCACCCTCGTGGGACCCTCGTTGCTCCCCTGACCTACCTCATTCGCCTATATATATCCACGTACCCTGAAAACATCCAGGAGCACCACAAAAAACTATTTCCACCGCTGCAACCTTCTGTATCCGCGAGATCCCATCTTGGAGCCTTCGTCGACGCTCCGCCGGAGGGGGAATCGACCATGGAGGGCCTCTACATCATCTCCAAGGCCTCTCCTATGAGTTGTGAGTAGTTTACCACAGACCTTCGGGTCCATAGTTATTAGCTAGATGGCTTCTTCTCTCTCTTTGAATCTCAATACAAAGTTCTCCTCGATCTTCTTGGAGATCTATTCGATGTAACTCTTTTTGTGGTGTGTTTGTCGAGATCCGATGAATTGTGGGTTTATGATCAAGTTTATCTATGAGAAATAATTGAATCTTCTATGAATTCTTTTATGTGTGATTGATTATCTTTGCAAGTCTCTTAGAATTATCAGTTTGGTTTGGCCTACTAGATTGATCTTTCTTGCAATGGAAGAAGTGCTTAGTGTAGGACCTTGAGAAGAGGTGTCTAGAGGGGGGTGATTAGACACTAAGTACCAAAGTTGCAGTTTTTTACTTTTCTTAAATTTGAGTGGAGTTTAGGCACAAGTTTAACATTCACAACACATAGCAAGCAAGCATGCAAAGAGTATATAAGCAGCGGAAAGTAAAGCATGCAACTTGCAAGAATGTAAAGGGAAGGGTTTTGGAGGATTCAAACGCAATTGGAGACACGGATGTTTTTGGCGTGGTTCCGATAGGTGGTGCTATCGTACATCCACGTTGATGGAGACTTCAACCCACGAAGGGTAATGGTTGCGCGAGTCCACGGAGGGCTCCACCCACGAAGGGTCCACGAAGAATCAACCTTGTCTATCCCACCATGGCCGTCGCCCACGAAGGACTTGCCTCACTAGCGGTAGATCTTCATGAAGTAGGCGATCTCCTTGCCCTTACAAACTCCTTGGTTCAACTCCACAATCTTGTCGGAGGCTCCCAAGTGACACCTAGCCAATCTAGGAGACACCACTCTCCAAGAAGTAACAAATGGTGCGTTGATGATGAACTCCTTGCTCTTGTGCTTCAAATGATAGTCTCCCCAACACTCAACTCTCTCTCATAGGATTTGGATCTGGTGGAAAGAGGGTTTGAGTGGAAAGCAACTTGGGAAAGGCTAGAATCAAGATTCATATGGTAGGAATGGAATATCTTGGCCTCAACACATGAGTAGGTGGTTCTCTCTCACAAATGGTAAGTTGGAAGTGTAGGTTTAGTCTGATGGCTCTCTCCACGAATGAAGAGGAGGTGGAGGGGTATATATAGCCTCCACACAAAATCTAAACGTTACACACAATTTGCCAAACTCGGTGGGACCGAATCAACAAACTCGGTCGGACCGATTTAGCAAATCTAGTGACCGTTGGGATTTTCGGTGGGACCGAAATGCAACTCGGTAGGACCGATATGGTTAGGGTTAGGGCATAACGTAATCTCGGTGAGACCAATTACACAAACTCGGTGAGACCGATTTTGGTAACAAGCTAACCAGAGAGTTAGTCAGGCAAACTCGGTTGGACCGATTATCAAACTCAGTGGGACCGATTTTGATAATGAGTCAACCAGAAAGTTTGCATTGTAATCTCGATAGTACCGATTGCTCAAACTTAGTGAGACCGATTTTGATAATGGACATACACAGAGAGATTACAATCCCATCTCGGTGAGACCGAGATCCCTATCGGTGAGACCGATTTGCCTAGGGTTTTTGGCAGTGGCTAAGACATCCAAACTCGGTGGCGCCGGATAGAACGAATCAGTGGGGCCGAGTTTGACTTTAGGTTTAGGACATATGTGTGGAAGTGGGAAAGTAGTTGAGGGTTTTGGAGCATATCACTAAGCACTTGAAGCAAGAGGCTCATTAAGCAACACCTCATCCCTCCTTGATAGTATTGGCTTTTCCTATAGACTCAATGTGATCTTGGATCACTGGAATGTAAAATGAAGAGTCTTGAGCTTGAAGCTTGAGCCAATCCTTTGTCCTTAGCATCTTGAAGGAGTTCCCACATCCTTTAGTCCATGCCACTCCATTGTTGAACTTGTCTGAAAAATACTAGATAAAAGTGTTAGTCCAACAAGAGATATGTTAACATTAATTACCAAAACCACCTAGGGAGCACTTGTGCTTTCAATCTCCCCCTTTTTGGTAATTCATGACAACATACATCAAAGCTTTAGATAAGGATATAAAGAATAGCAAATAAAGCTTTGGAAAGACATGTAACAAGCATAGGCTCCCCCTACATGTATGCAGTCATGTGAATATGGAATAGAGAAGCATGTGAGAGCATAACCATGATAGAGCAGGCAATGTGTTACATGTATCTTGGCCATATGCATCAGAGCAAAAAAATATTAAAGGAAATACCTTCATGCCTATGAGTCCTTCTTGCAAACAGTATGTACATCAGCAAGAATTCTTCATACACATGATTGTGATGCATATACTTACCTTGTAGTCTTGAGTTGGCTTAGGATGAAATGAACCTGCGTAAACACGGTTAGATAACATAGATACATCTACTAGCCAGAGCAAACAGAAGAAACCACAAGAATACCAAGACTGGGATGACATGTAGAGACTGAGTACTAAGTACTACATTGGATTAGACATGTCCCCAAGAATAAAGATATGCAATGAATTTAGATGATTTCTTTCCCTTAGATGTCTTGCTCCCCCTGAATCTAGCATGGGATACTGGGAGAAGATAGGGAACAGAAAATCAGAGCTGAAAGATATAAATGAACAGAGCTAATGCAAACTAATGCAAGTAAGCACATATGAACATGTCTTTCCCCTCAAGAAGACATGTGGCATCTCTCCTCTTGAACACCAAGCATCTGGGATCCTTGAGAAATACTTTCTACTAGTATTCTCTCCCCCTGGAGATCTCTCTCTCTCTCCCTGAAGGATCTCTGTCCCCCTTAGAAGGTGATACTCTCTCTCTGATGTGATCTCTCTCTCTCTCTAAATGATAAGCTTTGATGTGATCTCTCTCTCTCCCCTTTGACATCAATTTCCAAGAAGGGCTTGATAAAGATGTAATCTCTCTCTCCCTCTGGAATTTGTTGTGAATGGGTTTGATCCTTGAGTCACAACATAAAGCAATGATTAAAAATGTGATGCTTGTAGAGGACAAGATTCATTGAGTGGAGCAGGATCAGAAGAAACACAGAATAAGTGGCAAACTGTTTTTCCTGTTGTGAAATCGGTGGCACCGAGTTGTAGGCTTCGGTGGTACTGAAAATTTTCGGTTGGACCGAAAATAACAAATTGGTGTAACCGAGTTCTTCGCAGTGAAAACACTTGTCACCTCAGCTCACTAGACTAAGAAGATCTCACAAAGATGTGCAAGGAATTTACTGAATGATATGCAATGAATTGGATGCAGAAAATGCAGAGCAAAAAGAAAGAAATCTAGATGAAGTTTTTTTTGAAAGGGGAAACAAATATGCATGAGATAAATGCAAAAACACAGAAGAAAAACACAAGGAAACTTCATCTAGAGATGGTCGACGACAAAGTCACCTATGTTAGAGTATATTGACTTAGAGTGAAGTGAGATCACTTGATCATAGGTCATACTCATCGTTTAAGCTCAAAATGGGGTTACCATTTTTCGTTTAAGCATCTTGATGTATTCACATCTTGTCGAGTTGCTTTAGCTCATGACTTGGATCAAAGCTTCTCTAAGATGGAATAACATACCTCGGTTGGTGGTGATGTCCATGTAGTTGAACTTGCGTGGGTTCCTCAAGGTTGACGTAGCTCATCAAGAATTTGGAGCACCACTTGGAATTTGAGTACATCTACCTACATGGGTTAGTTCTTGCAAGGAAGAGCACTTGTGTATCCAAAAATGACAATCATGAAGCTCAACATAGAATTTGTCAAAGGATATGTTCGAATGGTTTCGTGCTTCCTTGTCTTCAACCACCTTTGTGTAGAGACTTGGTGATGTAGAGATTGCTCAAGATATGAGTAGGTTACAATCTCATGGAATATGATTCAACCAAGCACCTACACGGGTTAGATAACATGCAAGGTACAAATATATCCAAGACATAAGATTTTCATCAAAAGAGAAATATCAAGGATTAGTCATAAGCTCATGTCTTGCATGTATCCAATGGAGTTTCTACTCCAAGTTTGAAGCGTCAATGATGTTCAATTCTCCTCTTAACCTGCAAAACACTTTCTCATCAAGAGGTTTAGTGAATATATCCGCTAATTGCTTTTCGGTGCGAACATGCTTAAGATCAATGTCACCCTTAGCAACATGATCTCGAATGAAATGATGACGAACTTCAATATGCTTAGTTCAAGAATGTTGCACAGGATTATGACCAATTTTGATAGCACTTTCATTGTCACAAAGCAATGGAACATGTTTCACATATATCCCATAATCTTTAAGAGTTTGGGTCATCCAAAGTAATTGAGCACAACATGAACCAGCGGCAATGTATTCCGCTTCGGCGGTGGATAAGGATATCAAGTTTTGTTTCTTGGAGGACTAAGACACAAGAGATCTACCAAGAAATTGACAAGTACCTGAAGTGGACTTTCTATCAACCTTGCCTACGGCATAGTCTGAGTCAGAGTAGCCAACTAGATCGAAAGAGGCCTGAGGGAGTCCTGGACTAGGGGGTGTCCGGATAGCCGAACTATCATCATCGGCCGGACTCCAAGACTATGAAGATACAAGATTGAAGACTTCGTCCCGTGTCCGGATGGGACTTCCCTTGGCGTGGAAGGCAAGCTTGGCAATACGGATATGTAGATCTCCTACCATTGTAACCGACTCTGTGTAACCCTAGCCCTCTCCGGTGTCTATATAAACCGGATGGCTTTAGTCCGTAGGATGAACAACAATCATACCATAGGCTAGCTTCTAGGGTTTAGCCTCCTTGATCTCGTGGTAGATCTACTCTTGTAATACCCACATCATCAATATCAATCAAGCAGGACATAGGGTTTTACCTCCATCAAGAGGGCCCGAACCTGGGTAAAACATTGTGTCCCTTGTCTCCTGTTACCATCCGCCTAGACGCACAGTTCGGGACCCCCTACCCGAGATCCGCCGGTTTTGACCCCGACATTGGTGCTTTCATTGAGAGTTCCTCTGTGTCGTCACCGATAGGCTCGATGGCTTCTTTGATCATCAACAACGACGCAGTCCAGGGTGAGACCTTTCTCCCCGGACAGATCTTCGTATTCGGCGGCTTTGCACTGCGGGCCAATTCGCTTGGCCATCTGGAGCAGGTCGAAAGCTACGCCCTTGGCCGTCAGGTCAGATTTGGAAGTTTGAACTTCACGGCTGACATCCGCGAGGACTTGATCTTCGATGGATTCGAGCCACAGCCGAGCGCGCCGCACTGTCACGACGGGCATGATTTAGCTCTGCAGCCGAACAGTACCTTGGAGGTCGCACACGAGTCCGCTCCGATCTTCAATTCGGAGCCGGCTGCAGAGATCGAGGATGGGTGGCTAGACACCGCCTCGGGGGCTGCAACCTCTACGGTGATAGAGCCGAACACTGACCTTGTCCCTCATGAAGCTCGTGACTCCGAGGTGCCGGACTCCTCGCTGGACTCCGAACCTCCCGCGCCCCCTTCAACCGAATCCGATTGGGCGCCGATCATGGAGTTCACTGCTGCGGACATCTTTCAACACTCACCTTTTGGCGACATCTTGAGTTTGCTAAAGTATCTCTCGTTATCGGTAGAGCCCTGGCCGGACTGCGGTCAGGACGGTTGGGATGCGGTCGACGAAGAAATTCAAGGCCCACCCACCACCCATTTAGTAGCCACTGTCGATGATTTAACCGACATGCTAGACCTCGACTCCGAAGACATCTATGGTATGGACGACGATGCCGGAGACGACCAAGAACCAGCGCCTACTGGGCACTGGAAAGCCACCTCAACGCACGACGTATACATGGTGGATACTCCAAAGGGAAGCGATAACGAGGAACAACGGGACGTGGTGAAGGACAACTCCCCCGACAAACAACCAAAACGGCGATGCAAGCGCCGCCCGAAGTCCGCCTCGATAACAACGGCACCCATACCGACCCAGCCTTAGAGCAGGGTGAAGCCGTGGAAGACGAACATGCCACGAAGCAACCATCCGAACAGGATGAACCGGACAAGCAACCCATCCCCGGCGAAAACAACAGTGCAGACAATCTCACGCCGGACACATCACCGGAGCATAAGAACCTCCATAAAAGGCTCGTCGCCACTGCAAGAAGTATGAAGAAGCAAAAGCGGAAGCTCAAAACAGCGGAGGACGCACTCAGAATAAGATGGAGCAAAGTACTCAATACCGCAGATAAATACGGCAATAGTCACCAAACAAAGAGCTACCCGAAGCGCAAGCTGTTGCCCGAATTTGACGAGTAGGCCGTAGAGCATCCACAGTCAAAAAAGAAAGAGGCCGCCTGGCCGAATAGATGACCAGATGACAGGCTAAGAGCGGCAAGCGGCGCCGCATACCAGCCGGCTCACGATCCACATAAGGATCCTCGTAAAAAGGATGGCCCGGTCAGGTCCATCTATGGGCCAAAAAAGAAGACTCCAGGGAGCAGCACAACCCGCCGAGTGTTTGACAATGGCACACCTAAATACAGGGGCGCCGCACACCCACTATGTTTCACCGATGAGGTACTGGATCATGAATTTCCAGCGGGATTCAAACCCGTCAACATAGAGGCATATGACGGAACAACAGACCCCGGAGTCTGGATTGAGGATTATATCCTACACATACATATGGCTAGAGGAGACGATCTCCATGCCATAAAATACCTACCCCTCAAGCTCAAAGGGCCAGCTCGGCATTGGCTCAAAAGCCTCCCAGAAAATACCATTGGAAGTTGGGAAGAGCTCGAGGATGCGTTTCGAGCAAATTTTCAGGGGACTTATGTCCGCCCTCCGGATGTAGACGATTTAAGTCACATAACTCAACAGCCCGGAGAGTCAGCATGCAAATTCTGGAACAGGTTCCTCACCAAAAAGAACCAAATAGTCGACTGTCCGGACGCTAAAGCCTTAGTAGCTTTTAAACATAACGTCTGAGACGAATGGCTCGCCAGACACCTCGGCCAGGAAAAGCCAAGAACAATGGCCGCGCTAACAAGCCTCATGACCCGCTTTTGCGCGGGGAAGATAGCTGGCTAGCAAGATGCAGTACCAGCGACCCAAGTACATTCGAGGTCCGGGATGGAAATGGGAAATCACGACGCAGAAAAGATCAGTGCCGGAATAAGGAAAATGGCCCAAATAGCACGGTGGTCAACGCCGGATTCAAAAGCTCTCGGCCGAATAATAAAACACTGCCTCTTAAGGACAACAGTGATGAGCTATCCAACCTAAATAAAATCTTGGACAGGATGTGTCAAATCCATAGTACCCCCGGGAAGCCTGCAAACCATACCCACAGAGATTGTTGGGTCTTCAAGCAGTCCGGCCGACTTAACGCCGAACATAAGGGGCTCGACAGACCAAGCGAAGACGACGAACCCCACAAGCAGCACACCGGGAAACAGAAGATTTCCCACTAGAAGTCAAAACAGTGAACTCACTTCATGTGATCACAAGGAAAAATAGTGCGGCACCTGCTAAAACACGCGCCGCATGTTCCACCCCAGCAGAGTCCCGAAATTGGATGTTTAAACCAATTACTTTCGACCATCAGGATTACTCCAGAAGTGTTCAAAACGCAGGAGGGACTGCTTTGGTATTGGATCCCATAATCAATGGACTACAATTCACACAAGTCCTAATGGATGGCGGCAGCGATATAAACCTGCTATACCAGGACACCATCCGCAGAATGGGGATAGACCCTAACAAAATTCACCGTAGCAGCACTTCCTTCAAAGGAGTGACACCAGGTCTTTACGCCAATTGCACAGGCTCTGTACTGCTAGAGGTTGTGTTTGGTTCATCCGACAACCTCCGTCGCGAAAAGCTCACTTTCCATATCGCCCCATTCAAAAGTAGCCATCAAGCACTACTGGGACGCGAAGCTTTCGCCCGCTTTAACGCAGTACCGCATTACGCGTCTCTTACGCTTAAAATGCCCGGTCCACGCGGCATAATCTCATTAAAGGGTATTTCCGAGTGTTCCTCGACCACGGAAACCGTGAGACTGCCTTGACAGCCACACACTAATCCGACCTTGCTGGTCAAAAGCCCCTAAAAACAGGTCATTCAGACCTCGGACACGGTTAGGCGAGTCCAGCATAAATAAACAAGGGGCTTCCCAGCCGCATACCTCTTTACAAGGGGTTGCACGTATAAACGATGAGAGCCAATAAAGCTCAACTTTATTCATCTTCCAAATCATACTTTATTTTAAATACATCTTTTGCACGATATTTTTTCCAAACTAAGTTCTTCTCTTTTTCAGATGAAGCACGTGCTACACCCGTCCAGGATACAGCACAACGGAGACACAGGCGCAGACGTGCAGCAGGGACCCGTTGCAAGGATTCTTTTCAAATTAAGACCCTGCGTAAACCTTTCTTACTGTCTCTTGTTGATACGCATCCCCCGGTTTACTACCATAACCGAGGAGGAGGCTGGCCTTTTGGCATCGGCCGCGTCAGAAGTTCTCGCCCGTACCTGGACACTAGGGGCTTAGGGCATTGTTCTGCCCAGTATCATAAAGACCGAATACCTCAGGGAGTGTTCGGCGTCTCAAGTTAGGCCTTATATGCATCAGCTCCGAATCATGTCTTTGGTAAAATGTTGGGTTTGCCCGGCTCCTGTGTTTTGCTGCCTTACGTTCCGCTCCATCGGCTAACACGGCACCAGGAGAACTACTGCGATTGTGCCCCGGTTCGGCCGGGCGAGCACCTCAGTAGAGAAAGCCGAAAACTGACTGTCATGATATAGCGAGAGACTGGTCAACCACTCGATCGACTACTGGAATGTTTAGAATTCCTCCGCTTTGACGAAGGACCGCTTCCCGGTTAGGCACATACACGCCCCGAGTTCAGAGAGCGCGGTGCCTCTAGGGGCTATATAGTAGCCCCACCATCGAGCTCCTATGGCTAAGTGAAAGTGATAAAGCATTATAGTCCGGTTGCCTAGTTTGCTATGCTATCACCTCCTTCAAAGGACCAAGACATTGGATTAAGTGTGAAAAAGCGCTTTTTTTGCAAACACCCCCGCACCATGTGCGTGGGGGCTGAAGCCAAAGACTGCCATCTTTCAGGTTATACACACATATACAGTCACACAGGAGATAGTCCAGTACTTGAACGCACAAGTATAAAAAGCTATTACATTATAAATATGATCCCACAAATCATATATGTCATTTGAACATAACATCTTTCGAGCATTGCGACTCTATTAAACGAGCGCCCTGCAGGACTTCCTCAAAATAGTGCTCGGCAAGTAATCGGCTTTTGTCCGAACCTCGGGATGCAACATCGGTAGCATCCATCTCCGCCCAGTATGTCTTAACACGGGCGAGAGCCATCCGTAAACCCTCTATGCATGCCGACCGCTACATCGCCTCGATATGCGGCACCGCCTCAAGGAATTGCTGCAACAAACCAAAATAACTCTTCGGCTTGGGCCTTTCTGGCCACAGATGAGCCACCACATCCGTCATGGCAAGTCCAGACAATCTATTCAGCTCAGCCCATTCAGCCAACTGATCGGACAATGGAAGCGGACGCTCCGGACTATGGAATTGAGACCAGAAAAGCTCTTCCATTTCGTGATCCTTCTGGCTTCGGAAGTGCACGACTGCGTCCGCCGCACTCGCCGCCAAATCCAGAGAAGGATCCTCCGCACCACACAATTGGCCCAACTGAGCATACTTCGGATCCCTGAACTTCCTACGCAGCAGAAAGGGCTTTCCAGCCGCAATGTCTCCGGGCTGACATAGTTCCTCCTTCATAGCCCGCATCGCGCAACGGGCATCCTTGGCTTCGGCGGCGGCCTTCTTCAGGTCCTCTTGCTCCGCTCAGCATTCTCTTTCAAGAACCTCATAGCGGTCGATAGCATATTTTAATTTCACGGCCGTTTCGGCCATCTCCTCCTTGCTTCGACAGTGAGCAGCCTTTTCGGCTTTTAATTCCTCCGTTGCCTTCGAGGCAGCCGCATCACTTTTCCTGGCTTGCTCCTTGGCTCGAGCAAGCTCTGCTCGAAGGTTTTCCACAGCAGCGGCACCATCTGCATCAAGCATACTAATTGTAAGGAACGGGCATTAGTTCCCTCACTAGGTGACCGCGGAGAAACCACCTACCTTGTGACTTGTCAAGTCGTTTATTGACCAGCGCGATGTCCGCATCCGCAACATCAAGTTGCCGCTTCAGCTCGGCAACTCCATCAGTCCGGCTGGCCACCGAACGTTCTGCCACCTGCATAGGAAAGGCGACATTCTATAACCGAGACTATGATCCTCGGCACGCTGTCGCTTTCGACGGCATCCCAAGTCTCAGGGGCTACTATCTATACAGGGCACACTCTATGTGCAAAACTGTCAAAAGGTATGTCATTTTTTGCGTACCTCAAACCCTGTCAGCAAACTTCTGATGGCCTCATGCAACCCGCTCTCGGCGGATGAGATCCTTTCAATCACCATACTCATTAAAGTGCGGTGATCTTCTGAGATAGATGCCCTCTCGAGCAAATCCTGCAGCTCCACCGGCCGTACTCCAGTGGGTGCCGAACTCCCCGGCCCCGCCGGATTCAGGGAGACCCTCCGTGACGACACCTCAGGATCGTCCGCCCCACCCGACGGGGCGGCAGATGGAGGCATTTCGCTCTCCGTCATCTCCGGACGAAGGTCCCCTGAAGATGAGCTCTGCTGAGAAGGGCTGAGATCCGAACTACAAGGTGAAAACTTAGGTTACCCTCAGAAATAAAGTAGGAATGTCCCCTATTACAAAACTTCCCCTTTTTTACTTACGGCTCACTGGAGGGCTGATTCCTTTGGGGAGACTGTGCGGTCGGGGCTCTTCCTGGCACAGGACCTTCCGGTGCAGATTTCTTTCCCCACTTTGAGGCCTTGGCCTCCGGGTCTTCGGAAGCGGTCCTCTTCTCCCCCTGAAGGGAGGGATTCTCTATTCCCCCCTTACTGAAAGCCTCCTTGGCAGAGGTGGTAGTTTCCCTGTGCCCCCCTTCGCCATCCTCCGAGGGTGCAACTTTCAACATTTTGATTAATACGGGATCCGGCATGGTCTCAGGGAGGGGGGCCGGACACCGTATCAGTTTTGCTTGCACTATCCACTCCTGTCCAAGGGATAGCTGGTTAAAAGGAAAACCCATGATAGATGAATGGACAATGTGTCCGAACACAGGGCTACTTACTTGAGAATCCGGGCGATTGTAGCTTAGGCCAGCGTCCTCGGTCAAGTCCGGACGCATCTCTTGCAATCCGAAGAACAGTTTGTACATCTCCATGGGTGTCAAACCCATGAAGTGTTGGAGAGCTTGTGGTCCCTCTGGATTAAATTCCCACAGGCGGAGAGGGCGACGTTTGCAGGGCAGAAGGCGCCGAATCAGCATAACCTGTGTCACTACGACCAGATTGATCTCCCTTTCTTGGAGGTCTTGAATCCGGCCCTGCAAAAAGGGGACGTCTTTGGACGGCCCCCAGTCAAGCCCTTTGTTGACCCATGATGTCAGTCGTTGTGGAGGGCCCGAGCGAAAGGCGGACGGCGGCCTCTGCCTGCTGCCCCTGGGGGCGGTGATATAGAACCACTCCTGTTGCAACAAGCCGAGCTCCGCCTGAAAAGAGCCCTCCGGCCATGGAGCATCGGCCCTCTTACTTATAACCGCCCCGCCGCACTCTGCCTGACGCCCCTCAATCATCTTCAGCTCCACGTTGAAGGTTTTGAGCCACAAGCCTAAGTGAGGGGTAGTGCGGAGGAAGGCTTCGCAGACGACAATGAAAGATGAGATCTGGAGGATGGACTCCGGAGCCAAATCGTGGAATTCCAGCCCATAGTAAAACATGAGCCCCCTCATGAAGGGATCCATCGGGAAGACTAAACCCCGACGGAAGTGAGACACGAACACGACACTCTCGCCGGGCTCGGGAGTAGGAATAACTTGCCCTCGGCCAGGCAACCTATGCGAAATCTCATAGGTTAAGTACCTGGCATCTCTCAGCTTTAGCACGTCCTCTTCCGTGACGGAGGAAGGCATCCACCGGCCTCGTAGGTCGGAGCTAGACATTGTCGAAGGTCGAAAGTACCCGAATCTGGAGCCCTGGGTGTTGGAACTCGGGGCGAGGGGCGGATTTGATTGAGGATTGGAGAAAAAGAACGGGCCTTGGTCTCATTATAAAGAGGAAGAATACCAAGAGCCGTCCCCATGACCGTTTGGAACCCGCCTTCGATGGAGGGGGCATGGTAACAGGCGCGGTTGGGTTACCCACGTCCGTATTGATGGGAATCTCGGAATAAGGGGAACACGATCTCTGCTTTGACAAGACGTGCCAAGGAAACCGCTTCGCTAAACACACGGAGGTGGTATAATAAAAACGATTCGAGTAAAGGCTTGGTTGTGGTGTGACATCACGCCACAAAATACGTCAGCAGATTGAACTTGTGTAAATATTATTCTCTCTACGGTGGTATGTGGAATTTATTTTGCAGAGCCGGACACTATCCTGGTGTTCACAATCTTCTATAAATTATTCGGAGGAGGAACCCGCCTTGCAATGCCGAAGACAATATGCGTGCCGGACTCGTCGTCATTGAAGCCTGGTTCAGGGGCTACTGAGGGAGTCCTGGACTAGGGGGTGTCCAGATAGCCGAACTATCATCATCGGCCGGACTCCAAGACTATGAAGATACAAGATTGAAGACTTCGTCCCGTGTCCGGATGGGACTTTCCTTGGCGTGGAAGGCAAGCTTGGAAATACGGATATGTAGATCTCCTACCATTGTAACCCACTCTGTGTAACCCTAGCCCTCTCCGGTGTCTATATAAACCGGATGGCTTTAGTCCGTAGGACAAACAACAATCATACCATAGGCTAGCTTCTAGGGTTTAGCCTCCTTGATCTCGTGGTAGATCTACTCTTGTAATACCCACATCATCAATATCAATCAAGCAGGACGTAGGGTTTTACCTCCATCAAGAGGGCCCAAACCTGGGTAAAACATTGTGTCCCTTGTCTCCTGTTACCATCCGCCTAGACGCACAGTTTGGGACCCCCTACCCGAGATCCGCCGGTTTTGACACCAAGGCCCTCTTAGGATACCAAATGCCAAAGTTTGGTGTATGAATTAAGTATCTCACTATCCTTTTCACAGCCTTAAGATGACATTCTTTAGGAGCAGCTTGATATCGTGCACACATGCACACACTTAGCATAATATCGGGACGTGAAGCACATAGATATAACAATGAACCAATCATAGAGCGATAAACCTTTTGATCAACCGGTTCACCATCTTTGGTCAAATCAAGATGTCCACTAGTAGGCATGAGTGTAGTCATACCTTTGCATTCTTGCATATTGAACTTCTTGAATAAGTCCTTGGTGTACTTCGTTGAGAGACAAAGGTACCTTCCTTAGTTTGCTTGATTTGCAACCCAAGAAAGAATTTGAGTTCACTCATCATGGACATCTCAAACTTCTCCGACATTAGCTTCCCAAAATTTTCACTAAAATGAGGGTTAGTTGAACCAAATATAATATCATCAACATAAATTTGGCACACAAATAGTTCACCATTAACCCTTTTAGTAAAAAGAGTAGAATCAATTTTCCCAATTTCAAAGCCTTTTTAATAAGGAATTTGGTCAAGCATTTATACCATGCTCTAGGAGCTTGTTTAAGACCATAAAGAGCTTTGTGAAGTTTGTAAACATGATTGGGTTTCTTAGGATTGACAAAGCCAGGAGGTTGTTTAACATAAACTTCCTCCTCTATTTCACCATTTAGAAAAGCACTTTTAATGTCCATTTGGTACAAGGTGATATCATGGTGATTAGCATAGGCAAGTAAGACGCGGATAGACTCAAGTCTAGCAACGGGGGCGTAAGTCTCACCATAGTCCATACCTTCGACTTGTGTGTAGCCTTGGGCGACGAGACATGCTTTGTTGCGAACAACTTGTCCATCTTCATCTTGCTTGTTGCGAAACACCCATTTGGTACCGATGATGTTGTGGTTGTTGTCGGGCTTCTCAACCAATGTCCAAACTTGGTTTCTCTCAAAGTTGTGTAGCTCTTCATGCATAGCATTTATCCAATCCGGATCTTCCAGTGCTTCTTCGACCTTCATAGGTTCAATGCTAGAGATGAAAGAATAGTTTTCACAAAAGTTAGCTAGACGAGTTTTAGAGCAAGTGATTCTCCCGGTTTGAATATCATTGTAGATTTGCTCGACGGGGTGGTCTTTAGCAATTCTTGCTCAAACTCGTGAAAGCTTTTGCTTGGATCTTCGTTGAACATCTTCTTCATATTGTTCTTCTTCTTGGCCTTCTTCATTGTTGGTGTTGTCGTTCTCTTGTCGTGGTGGAGAAGGAGGTTGTTGACGTTCATCTTGATGCACTTCCTCGTTTCCTTCATCTTGGTGTGTCCCACTTGTGGATGCTTCCGTATCAACTCTTGGTTCACCTTGTCGTGAAGTAGAAGCTTCCACTTGGACAGACGAGGTACTCTCCTTCACCTCTGTTGGACGAACCTTGCCAATAGACAAGTCTTGGATTGCTTCCGAAGGATCTTTATCTCCTACATCAATTGGCAATTGCTCTAATTGCGAGCCGTTAGATTCATCAAACTTCACATCTACCGTCTCTTCAACCTTTCGGGTGAAATTGTTGTAGACACGGTAAGTGTGAGAGTTTGAGCCATAACCTAGTAGCAAACCTTCATGAGACTTAGGAGCAAATTTAGAACGACGATGCTTATCAAGAATGTAGCACTTTGAGCCGAATACTCGAAAGTATCCAACTTGGGGTTTGTTACCAGTGAGTAGCTCATATGCTGTCTTGCCAAGTAGCTTGTGAAGATACAAGCGATTTGTTGCATGACAAGCTGTCTCAACCGCTTCTGCCCAAAAGTGCTTCGGCGTCTTGTACTCATCAAGCATCGTTCTCGCCATTTCGATGAGCGTCCGGTTCTTCCTCTCAACAACTCCATTTTGTTGAGGTGTGTACGTAGCCGAGAACTCGTGTGAAATCCCTTCTTCGTCAAGAAAGGTGTCCACATTTGCGTTCTTGAACTCCATTCCGTTGTTGCTGCGAACCTTCTTGATCTTCACTTCAAATTGATTTTGGGCCTTCCTAGCGAAGTTTTTGAAGATCTTCTGAACCTGCAATTTATCATCAAGAAAGAACACCCACGTAAATCTGGAAAAATCATCAACTATAACTAGACCAAAAGAATTTCCACCGATACTCTTGTAAGAGTTGGGACTAAAGAGATCCATGTGAAGTAGCTCGAGTGGCCTCTTTGTGGTCATGATGTTTTTCACGGGATGCCTTCCTCCAACCTGTTTACCTGCTTGACAAGCACTACAAAGTCTATCCTTATCAAATATGACATCATTAACTCCAAGGATATGATTCCCTTTAATAAGCTTGTCAAGGTTTCGCATACCAACATGACCTAATCGTCTATGCCATAACCAACCTTTTGAGGATTTAGCAATGAAGCAAGTTTTAGGTTGAGCCTTTTTAGTGAAATCAACAATGTATAGATCACCTCTACGTATACCGGTAAAGACCATTTTATGATTGTCTCGACGAAACACTTGGCAATCAACTTCAATAAACAGGACATTGAAACCAAAGTCAGCAAGTCTAGATACTGAAAGTAAGTTGTATCCAAGAGATTCAACGAGCATGACATTTTATATGGAGCTATCATGTGAGATGGCCACCTTACTGAGGCCAACCACCTTACCCTTTGAGTTGTCACCGAAAGTGACATACTTTCGAGGACTATCATTATCAGCAAGCTCATGAAACATGTCTTTATCTCCGGTCATGTGATTGGTACATCCACTGTCAAGGACCCATTCCTTTCCTCCTGACATGTGTCCCCAAAGATTTGCCATAAGACCAAAATGTCTCATTGCATCATCAAGATCGAAGTCACTATCATCATCCTCATCATAGTATCCATGTTCAACATCGTCATGTGGTGGATCAAATCCTAGAGAGGGTGATTCGTTAGAGTGAGTTTGACAATGATCTTGTCTATGAATTTTTATAGCTTCGGAAATAATATCCTTGTTGCTCCCCTGACCTACCTCATTCGCCTATATATATCCACGTACCCCGAAAACATCCAGGGGCACCACGAAAAACTATTTCCACCGCTGCAACCTTCTATATCCGTGAGATCCCATCTTGGAGCCTTCATCGACGCTCCACCGGAGGGGGAATCGACCATGGAGGGCCTCTACATCATCTCCAAGGCCTCTCCTATGAGTTGTGAGTAGTTTACCACAGACCTTCGGGTCCATAGTTATTAGCTAGATGGCTTCTTCTCTCTCTTTGAATCTCAATACAAAGTTCTCCTCGATCTTCTTGGAGATCTATTCGATGTAACTCTTTTTGTGGTGTGTTTGTCGAGATCCGATGAATTGTGGGTTTATGATCAAGTTTATCTATGAGAAATAATTGAATCTTCTATGAATTCTTTTATGTGTGATTGATTATCTTTGCAAGTCTCTTAGAATTATCAGTTTGGTTTGGCCTACTAGATTGATCTTTCTTGCAATGGGAGAAGTGCTTAGTGTAGGACCTTGAGAAGAGGTGTCTAGAGGGGGGGTGATTAGACACTAAGTACTAAAGTTGCAGTTTTTAACTTTTCTTAAATTTGAGTGGAGTTTAGGCACAAGTTTAACATTCACAACACATAGCAAGAAAGCATGCAAAGAGTATATAAGCAGCGGAAAGTAAAGCATGCAACTTGCAAGAATGTAAAGGGAAGGGTTTTGGAGGATTCAAACGCAATTGGAGACACGGATGTTTTTGGCGTGGTTCCGATAGGTGGTGCTATCGTACATCCACGTTGATGGAGACTTCAACCCACGAAGGGTAACGGTTGCGCGAGTCCACGGAGGGCTCCACCCATGAAGGGTCCACGAAGAAGCAACCTTGTCTATTCCACCATGGTCGTCGCCCACGAAGGACTTGCCTCACTAGCGGTAGATCTTCACGAAGTAGGCGATCTCCTTGCCCTTACAAACTCCTTGGTTCAACTCCACAATCTTGTCGGAGGCTCCCAAGTGACACCTAGCCAATCTAGGAGACACCACTCTCCAAGAAGTAACAAATGGTGCGTTGATGATGAACTCCTTGCTCTTGTGCTTCAAATGATAGTCTCCCCAACACTCAACTCTCTCTCATAGGATTTGGATCTGGTGGAAAGAGGGTTTGAGTGGAAAGCAACTTGGGAAAGGCTAGAGATCAAGATTCATATGGTAAGAATGGAATATCTTGGCCTCAACACATGAGTAGGTGGTTCTCTCTCAGAAATGGTAAGTTGGAAGTGTAGGTTTAGTCTGATGGCTCTCTCCATGAATGAAGAGGAGGTGGAGGGATATATATACCTCCACACAAAATCTAACCGTTACACACAATTTGCCAAACTCGGTGGGACCGAATCAACAAACTCGATCGGACCGATTTAGCAAATCTAGTGACCGTTAGGATTTTTGGTGGGACCGAAATGCAACTCGGTAGGACCGATATGGTTAGGGTTAGGGCATAACGTAATCTCGGTGAGACCGATTACACAAACTCGGTGAGACCGATTTTGGTAACAAGCTAACCAGAGAGTTGGTCAGGCAAACTCGGTTGGACCGATTATCAAACTCAGTGGGACCGATTTTGATAATGAGTCAACCAAAAAGTTTGCATTGTAATCTCGGTAGTACCGATTGCTCAAACTCGGTGAGACCGATTTTGATAATGGACATACACAGAGAGATTACAATCCCATCTCGGTGAGACCGAGATCCCTATCGGTGAGACCGATTTGCCTAGGGTTTGTGGCAGTGGCTAAGACATCCAAACTCGGTAGCGCCGGATAGAACAAATCAGTGGGGCCGAGTTTGACTTTAGGTTTAGGACATATGTGTGGAAGTGGGAAAGTAATTGAGGGTTTTGGAGCATATCACTAAGCACTTGAAGCAAGAGGCTCATTAAGCAACACCTCATCCCTCCTTGATAGTATTGGCTTTTCCTATAGACTCAATGTGATCTTGGATCACTGAAATGTAAAATGAAGAGTCTTGAGCTTGAAGCTTGAGCCAATCCTTTGTCCTTAGCATCTTGAAGGAGTTCCCACATCCTTTAGTCCATGCCACTCCATTGTTGAACTTGTCTGAAAAATACTAGATAAAAGTGTTAGTCCAACAAGAGATATGTTGACATTAATTACCAAAACCACCTAGGGAGCACTTGTGCTTTCACTTAGCTTTGGGTTCAATCTTGCGGTGTCCTTTCCCAGTGACAGCAAGGGCAGCAAGGCATGTATTGTATTGTTGCCATCGAGGATAAAAAGATGGGGTTTATATCATATTGCTTGAGTTTATCCCTGTACATCATGTCATCTTTCTTAATGTGTTACTCTATTCTTCATGAACTTAATAACTCTAGATGCAGGCAGGAGTCGGTCAATGTGTGGAGTAATAGTAGTAGATGCAGAATCGTTTCAATCTACTTGTTGCGGACGTGATGCCTATATACATGATCATGCCTAGATACTCTCATAACTTTGCACTTTTCTATTAATTGCTCGACAGTAATTTGTTCACCCACCATAATACTTATGCTATCTTGAGAGAAGCCACTAGTGAAACCTATGGCCCCCGGGTCTATCTTTTATCATATAAGTTTTCCATCTACTTTTATTTGCATCTTTTAGTTTCCAATCTATATCATAAAAATACCAAAAATATTTATCTTATCTTATTATCTCTATCAGATCTTACTTTTGCAAGTTACCGTGAAGGGATTGACAACCCCTTCATCGCGTTGGTTGCGAGGTTCTTGTTTGTTTGTGTAGGTACGAGGGACTTTTGAGGAGCCTCCTACTGGATTGATACCTTGGTTGAGGGAAATACTTACGCTACTTTGCTGCATCACCCTTTCCTCTTCAAGGGAAAACCAACGCAGTGCTCAAGAGGTAGCACAACACACAGCGGAACACACGATGCAAAATATCATAGACTGGCATAAGGTCATTGGACTTACCCACGATACCATGACCCGGGATGTACAGAGGGGCAAGCTTCACCTTGTCCATGGGGTGGGATCGGTCGTGAGGACGAAGACCACCTTGTCCCTCCAACCTGGTATCCTCATAGCCAAGAGCATTGCAGAAGGCTATCCAAGGGACATGAAAGAACTCATCACGGCACATAAAGGACAGGTGACGCGCATCATCGGTGTCGAAGTGGACTGTAGCATAGAACTGATGAATGAGTTGCACATCAAAGTCACAATTCACAGTTATGAGCTTGATCAAATCAAACTCCTCATAGATCTCTAGAGCCTCTCCAAAGTAACCAAGGTTGTTCCTCCAGTGATCAACGTCAATGGACCACATCTGGGTGAACTTGTTCTTGTGGTGCTCGAAAATTTCTGACACAACCCTTATCTGCAACTCATTCTGAAACTAAGGGTTTTTCCACCGAGGATGCGGCGCCACAGTGTAGGGGTCCTAGAAACGGAACTTTTCCCAGTCCGTAAGCTTCCATTTGTGCATTCGCAGCACGCTGCTTGGTAGCAGCAGACTTCACCCGACGAGTGGCTTTGATAGGGATCACAACCTCGCGAGTATCCTCACTGTCATCCGATGGTTTGCCCCTATGGGCCCTCTTCTTGGTGTTCTGAGACTTCTGAGCGGCACGAGAGCTAGAGCCACCTGAAAATGCACACAAAGAGCACACAGATACCCTAGCAAAGATGAGAGTAATGTACACAAGATCAGAAGAATAAATCTCATGTTCATAAGTAGAAGAAGAACAATGCAGATGGGTTCAGAGAAAGCGGTTGTTTTGGTTGTTCGACCGGTAGAACCGCCAAAGCGGTAGTACCGCTTGCGAGGAGCAGTAGTACTGCTGAGAGCGGATCTGCCGAGTTGAAGAACGGGTACAACCCTACTTTGAATCTAGATGTAATATTCCTACTTCTAACTACACACAAGAAAAGGAGGAGTTTATAAGGATCTCTCCCACCAATCATTTGGCCAAAACTGTGGGAGTACAAGCAATGCCCTAGAGGAAGGATTCAACAAAAGGAACCCTAAGAACAAGAGGGAACAAGGCATTACCGGTATCTATGGGAGGAGATCGGAAGGGAGGCGACCTCCACGGAGAGGATCCGATGAAGGGTCGACTGATTCGGAACGCCTGAGGGCGCTCCGGAGCAATGGGCGGAGCAACCGCCGGCTAGGGTTCAGACGCAGGACGGGCGTGAAGAGGAAATAGAATACCCTTTCAGCCCGTGCCCTTTATATATGCGCCCAGATGTCAGCCGATGGTACCACTCTGAAGAGCGGTAGTACCACTCCTGTAGATAGCCAATGTTTGAGGGCGGTACTTCTGCGCCAGAAGAAGCGGTAGTACCGCTTCCAAATACCGGTACTACCGACCAGTGGTATAGGTACAAACAAGAGCGGTAGAACCGCTCATGCAAGACCGAAAGTATCGCTGGGACTACACAACTTAGTGGAAGAGCAGTAGAATCGCTCTGACCACCGGTTGTACTGCCAAGTTGCATCAGCCCATGCACAAAAAGATCAAACTTGTGTACATTTGGAAAAGATGGCTTGAGATGAGAAGGCTTACGATGGAAGCAAGACATTGTATTATGATGATGAAGCCCCCAAGAGCGCAAGAAGCAAACAATAAAAGCCACTCCTTGGAGAATTCAAGCATCTAGGAGAACCGAAGGAGCAAGGCAAAAGGAAACACACAACAAAGAAAACACCCTTGCACAAGGGCAGTGGCTGGAGACACCTATGTTTGAGTCAAATGGTATGGCGCCGCGAAGAATTATCCTTGGGCCCATGACCAAAACTCATCTTTGAAGCACAAGTACCATCAAAAATGGCTAATGTGAAAGAGATGGTTGATTTTGGCATAATAAGGGGAGGAAGAGCTCACTGAGAGAACAATACTCCCCCTATGTCCATGCCTACACCTAAACAAGACATCAAGATGAGTATGGTGGGGTGTGCAAGGGTTCAAGCCACATTGCTCGAATCAATGATATTTAGCTCATGCCTTAACTCGTGAAATCTTGCTTCATCCAAGGGCTTCATGAAAATATCTGCAAGGTTATCATGAGTGTTGACATAGTTGAGCTCGATCTCCCCTCGACTAATGTGATCCTGGATGAAGTGATACCGTATCTCAATATGCTTCATCTTGAAGTGTTGCACCGGGTTGAGAGAAATCTTGATGGCACTTTAATTGTCACACCAAAGAGGCACATTGTCACAAATGACACCATAATCCTTTAAAGTTTGCCTCATCCATAGAAGATGTGCACAACAACTACCGGCGTCCACATACTCCGCTTCAGTGGACGAGAGATACACACAACTTTGCTTCTCAGAAGACCAACTCACCAAAGAGCAACCAAGGAATTGGCACCCTCCGGAAGTTGACTTCCTATCCACTTTGTCTCCCGGATAATCAGAGTCCAAATAGCCCACAAGATTGAATTTTGCTCCTCTTGGGTACCATAAGCCAAAGTTTGGGGTATGAGCCAAATATCGAAAGATTCGCTTAACCGCCACATAGTGGCTTTCCTTAGGTGCAACTTGAAACCATGCACAAATTCCCATACTCAACATGATATCCTGTCTAGATGCAAAAAGGTAAAGCAAGGAGCCAATCATGGAGCGATATACCTTTTGATCCATCGCTTTACCGTTGGGATCTATGCCAAGTTGGCGTTTGATGGGCACTCGAGTGGAAGCCGGCTTGACATCACTTAGCTTGAATCTCTTGAGCATGTCTTGAGTGTATTTGGCTTGGTTGATGAAGGTTACTTCTCTTCTTTGCTTGATTTCGAACCCAAGAAAGAACTTCAACTCTCCCATCATGGACATCTTGAACTTTGAGGTCATGAGAGCGGCAAACTCCTCATTGAAAGCTTTGTTAGGGGAACCAAAGATAATATCATCAACATATAGTTGGCATACAAACAACTCCCCCTTGACATTCTTAGTAAAAAGAGTGGGGTCGATTTTCCCAATTTCAAACCCATGATCTTGCAGCAACTCGGTGAGGTTCTCATACCACGCACATGGGGCTTGTTTAAGGCCATATAGTACCTTATCGAGTTGGTACACATGATCGGGGAAATAGGGATCCTCGAACCCCGGGGGTTGTTTGACATACACCAACTCATTAATAGGACCACTAAGAAAAGCACTCTTCACATCCATTTGTTGCAACTTAAAGTTATGATGAGAAGCATAAGCAATCAAAAAAGGAATGGATTCAAGGCGAGCAACGGGAGCAAAGGTTTCACCGTAGTCGATACCCTCGACTTGGGAGTAGCCTTGTGCTACCAACCGAGCCTTGTTGCGAATGATAATCCCATGAGCATCTTGCTTGTTCTTGAATATCCACTTGGTTCCAATGACATTATGGTTCCCCGTTGGCCTTGGCACCAATCTCCACACCTTGTTGTGCTCGAACTTGTTGAGTTCTTCATGCATGGCGTTAAGCCAATCCAGATCCTCGAGCGCCTCATAGACCTTTTGGGGTTCAAGACAAGAGACAAACACGTGATGTTCACAAGAGTTTGCTAATTGTCTACGAGTGCTTACCCCCTTTCTTAAGCTTCCAAGCACATTATTTATGAGATGATCTTTGGAATTGAGCTTGGATGCAATCTTAGCGGCACGACACTCTAATTCCTCCTCGGGAGTGAGTTGAGGAGGGGAAACTTGATTATCTTGAGCATCATCTTGAGCTTGTTCTTGATCTTCAGCTTGCTCTTGATCTTGAACTTGCTTGGTGATGAGAACTTGACTTTGGGCATCACTTGGTGGTTCACCACCATCTTGAGGTTGATCTTGCCCTTGGTCTTGTTCAAATGATGGAGGGCCTTCACTTTGTTCTTCGGAAGCATGTGGGTCTTGGGTTGGTGATGGTTCCACTTGAGTGGAACATTGTCCTTCTCCTTCGGCCACAAGGGGTTCCTCAATGCGTAGGATATGACCAACACCCATTCTTCTTATGGCTTGGGGAGGAATTTCATCAACTACATCACAAGTACCACTTTGCTCCACTTGGGAGTCGTTATTCTCATCAAACTCTACGTTACACGTCAGTAAGCATGAGAGTTTGTAGCATAACCAACAAATATGCCCTCATGAGCTCTAGCCTCAAATTTAGACAACCGAACACCTTTCTTGAGAATGAAGCAGTGTGGCTTGAGGTTGGGCTTGTTAACGGTGCGTATCTCATATGGAGTCTTGTTCAAGCCTTTGCGGAGATAGAGCCGATTGGATGCATGACACATGGTGTTGATGGCTGAGGGAGTCCTGGATTAGGGGGGTCCTCGGACAGCCGGACTATATACTTTGGCCGGACTGTTGGACTATGAAGATACAAGATTGAAGACTTTGTCCCGTGTCCGGGTGGGACTCTCCTTTGCATGGAAGGCAAGCTTGGCAATTCGGATATGTAGATCTCATTCTCTGTAACCGACTCTGTGTAACCCTCGCCCCCTCCGGTGTTTATATAAACCGGAGGGCTTAGTCCATAGGACAACATCAATCATAATCATAGGCTAGATTCTAGGGTTTAGCCTCTACGATCTCGTGGTAGATCAACTCTTGTAATACTCATATCATCAAGATCAATCAAGCAGGAAGTAGGGTATTACCTCCATCGAGAGGGCCCGAACCTGGGTAAACATTGTGTCCCCCGCCTCCTATTACCATTAGCCTTAGACGCACAGTTCGGGACCCCCTACCTGAGATCCGCGGTTTTGACACCAACATTGGTGCTTTCATTGAGAGTTCCACGGTGTCGTCACGATAAGGATTGATGGCTCCTTCAATCATCTGCAACGATGCGGTCCAGGGTGAGGCTTTCCTCCCTGGATAGATCTTCGTATTCGGCGACTTCGTATTGTGGGCCAACTTGCTTGGCCATTGTTGGATTTTGGGTTCCGGCAGACCCTTGAGGTTCGAACACTAGGGTGCGCATGGAGATCTCTCACCTACCAACTCACGTCTCATCACCTCGCAAAGGATCTAGGCTACACGATGAACAACATAAGGGACGCAAGGTTTATACTGGTTCGGGCCACCATTGTGGTGTAATACCCTACTCCAGTGTGTGGTGTGGTGGATTTCCTCTGTGGCTGAGGATGAATAGTACAAAGGAAGAACAGCCTCGCGAGGGGTGTTCTTGTGGTGGTGTTGTTCCTTTGGAGGGGTCGATTCCTGGTTTCCAGATTTCTAGATCCCGATGCCTCTATACTATGGTGGCTAGTCCTATATATAGAGCGAGAGGCCCTGGTCCTCTTCCCAAATATTGAGCGGGAAGGGCGCCAACAATTGGCCATTTTGAAGGGGAACATCTAGTACACTTATCCTGACTAAAGTCGGTCCTCGCCTGCCAAAGACATAACAATGACGCCGTCCTGGGCTCCACGATGACCTCCTTCCGGCCGTTCCTCTAGTCTTGGTCTTGTTGCACCGAAATGGTTGCCTTTGCCTGATGCCTTGCCCTGTGCTTGCTCCCTATGCACCAAAGGGGAAACAAGGACACTACATAGGCCGGCGCCCGCCTAGCCTCGATTGTCATGGCTTGCGTCACGGGCACCTCGCGAGGTACCCCGCCTTGATCTCTCCGCCTCCTCGCGAGCCAGCCTGACGAGGCTGCTCCTAAGGAAGCTTTCCTGTCGTCTGCCCCGCGAGGCTTGGCCCCTCATGAGGGTCTTGAGCTTGAGTTGATGAAGATGGGCCGCACTGGGCCATTGTTTGAGACACGCCGCAGGTCGTAGGCAGGCAAGTCTAGGTACCCCCGTTCCCAGAACGCCGACAGTAGCCCCCGGGCCCAAGGTGCGCCCGGACTTGGCTTAGCAGAGAAGCGAAGGGGCAAGTGCGAAGCGCCGCGGGCCCCAACAACATGTGGCCTTGGGCGCCACGTGGCGGTTGATTGGACGTGGGCGTCTCCGCTTCCCCACAACGCCTCGGCAACTATCCATCTGACAAAAAGAGGTACCCGGGCCAGGCTTACTTGCTCCGCTCCTGTTCGCCTTGCTCCAGACCCCCTTTCTCGCTCTTCTCCTTCTCGCTTCCAAAATCCTCCAGATCTGCCTCAATCCCTCACCTTAGGCAAGCCATGGCGCCTCGCAAGGTCCCTACTGAGGCCTGGTACTCGCCGGCTCTGGATCCCCCAAACATGTCGGAGAAGAATCTCTCCCTCACGCGCCTGATGATGGTAGTGCAGGGCAACGTGGGGGCGACCGTGCTCAAGGCCGGCTCCGCCCAACCCGAAGACAAGGGGAGCACCTTCTACCCGCTCTTTGCGAGCGCCATCATCGCCGGTTTGGTGCCTCCTTTTTCAGAGTTCTTCCTCGCTGTTCTTCGCCAATACAATTTGCAAGCTCTGCACCTCCACCCCAACTCCGTTCTTCTCCTAGCGATTTTCGCCTACTACTATGAGGCTCATGTTGGGGTAATGCCCTCAGTGGCCTTGCTGCGTCATTACTTCTTCCTCCGAGTCTCTGGCGCCCACATCACCGCATGTGTGAGCTTTATCGCATGCTCCAACTCCAATGCCATCTCGAAGCCCGGGAAGAGGATCGATGGCTTCCGAAGCAAGTGGGTCATGGTGGATGTTGGGTGCATCCACCCTCGACTGGTGCTGCCTACGGGGCAGCCCAAGGCCTTTGATGCTTGGTCCCGCACGGAGCTTGTTGATCCTCGTGCGAAGCTGGTGCTGAAGAGGATGAACGCGGACCTGAGGCCAGGCAATTTGGGGGCAGCCAAGCTGACCGGGGCTACGCTCCTAAAGGAGTTCCTGGAGCACCGGGTGGCTCCACTCCGGGAGCACTCACTCCCATTGTAGAAGCTTGGGGAAGCAGGTCCCGCCCTTCGCCTGAGCTCTGAGGCCCTGGCCGACGAAGATCTGGCCGCGGCTCTCCACTCATTGGTTGGGTGAGACGTGGTGAGCCCGGAGGGCGCTCCTGTCCCCCTGTTCCTTCACAATGACTGGGAGCAGGTGGTGAACTCCATGCCCACCTTCAACAGGGAGGGGCTGGTGCCTGCAGAAGCTCCCGAGGATCTGGCGGCGCTGGTGACGGTGAACGTGTCTTCTGATGACTCCAGCGGGGGGGAGGAAGAAGAGTCCGATTCTGAGGCGATCGACGGAGAGTCGGGGGAGTCCTTCCCTCGGCGCAGGTCCTGCGCCCTCCGCCTCATGCCGGATGACAACGAGGTCGGCGACGAACGAGGTGGGGAAAGCTCGCCCTTGGTCCCGAGGAAGGACAGGACGGGGCTGGTTCCCCGCGGGTCTTCTCTAGCTCCAAGGCGGCCTGAAGCCAGCTCCAACCCTTCTGACGCTCCCTCTGCCTTTGGGCCTCCTGAGGCCGACCCCAGCTATAGGCTCTCGGGATTCAAGTTTGGCTGGAGGCTGCTTGAGTCCGTGAACAACGACCAGTAAGTGTCTGATTCTTGTTTAGCTTCCTGTTTCCGTCGTCAAGGCCTGACGCCTGCATCCTTTGGCTAGGCCGACGCCCGCAGCGAAAAGGTTGAAAGGGGCCTCAGCAGCCCTGCTTGGGGCAAGCTTGCCTGCCGGGGTTGCATCTTCATCTGCGGGAAAAGGAGGCAGCGAAGCTCGTGCCTCTCCTGCTCGGTCATCCTCACGAGGCCAGGAGGTGCGTACTGGCGTGGATCCAGCCCCCATGGCCCAGGCGATTCCTGAGGTGTTTGCGCTTGATGTCGTCGTCGAGGCCGCCGAGGCTCAGAAGGCCCCAATTCCTGACGCCGTGATCACGTTGTCGTCTTCTCCTCCTACCCCACCAACTGCCGTTTCTCCGAATCCTTCCACCGTCTTGGATCGTGCTGCTGCCGAGCTGGACCCACTGCAAGAAGATCTCCAGGGCGCCGATCCCCGCCTGGTGGTCGGGCGCCTGGAGTTGGCCTCTGGCTGGGTCCGTTCTGATGCCTTCATCCGAGCGATGCTGAGCCAGGCCGCGACGACCTGTGATGAGGAGAAGTAGGCCACCTCCCAAGCCAAGGCCGCTCACAACGCTGCCTTGGGCGACACTGCGGATGTCTGTGGCCGCTGCAAGGCGCTGGAGGACGAGCTGCAAGGCCTGCGTGACAAGCTCGCCAAGGAGGTCCGTAACCGCGAAGAGAAGGAGAAGGAGATGAAGACTCGAGAAGCTGCCGTCAGGGATCAAAATGTCAAGCTCGATGAGCGTCATGGCCGATTGGAGACGCTGGAGCAGGTGCTGAAGGCGGAGAGGATCGAGCTGGACGACAAGGCAAAGGTTCTGGCTGAGGATCGGGTGGCCTTCACGGAGCTGAAGGAGAAGGCTCGTGACGCGCTGAAGACGCTTTATGATGGCGGCTTAGAGAAGCCGCTGGCTGGCGCAGAGGACGGCCCCGCCGAGCTGCTTCCCTTCCTGGTCCACGCGCTTGAAGATGTCGCAGACGGCCTTGGCCCCACGGCGGAGGCCAAGGCGTCTATCCTTTCTTCTGCGGCGCTGACGCGTGTCCTCAGCCACGTCTATCTTCGCGACCCCAATGTCGACCTTGACAGCCTGCTGGAACCTATGAGCGGCGAGCTTGCTGCTACTGCTGCTGAGGCTGTGAAGGGCCGAGCTGAGGCCTTGCTGGCAGGGTTCCACACCTTCAGCACCAGGCCCGTGCAAGGTGCTGCCAGCTCTGCTGCCTCGGGAGGCGGAGCCGCCCAGCGTGACCCCGCCACGACTGATGGCGCCGCCGGGAAGTGATCCCTCCGTGGCTTGGGTCCTGTTTTAATTCCTGCGACATGCATCATGCTTCGTGGAGGTGTTTAAACTTGTGTTTGGCGTTGTGAAAACAAGTTATGGCCTGTAATATTTCCTTTTGAATTCCTTAGGACTTGTGTTTCTCCTTCCTATTTGCTTGTGTTCTACGTCGGCAGAGCCCGGCCCCGCGCATACCTCAGCCGCTGTTAGCCCCGACCGGAAACCAGGACGGGACTAAGGAGTGAGGGGCTACGTGACCAGTTAGGCTCCTGAGTCGCGATGCTCAGGAGTCCCCCTTGACACGCGAACAACAAGTAGGAAAGGGAAACATAGGAGTGGATTTGTCGTTCTACGTTGGCAGGGCCCGGCCCCGCACATACCTCAGCCGCTGTTAGCCCCGGACGGAAACCAGGACGGGACCAAGGAGTGAGGGGCTACGGGACCAGTTAGGCTCGTGAGTCGCGATGCTCAGGAGTCCTCCTTGACGCTCAAATGGTCTTTGTACCTTGGCCCCGCTCGGGGAGTGGCACGTGATGAACCAGGCCCGAGGGGCCTGGCTAGGTGGCATGCGCCCGGGCATAGCCCAAACGTAGCCCCCGTGTCCAGCCCCCTCGCGTGGTGCTCCCGAGGGGAGGCGTTACGGTGGAGACGAACACTGAGCTCTGGGCTCCCTGAGGTTGATACGACCGTGGGCCGCCCTCGGTTGTTTATCATGAGCGCGGAGCATAGCGCTTCTGTATGTGTACGGGCATAGCTGCTCCTCGTCAGTGTCGTCAGCTAGCACGGAGCATGGTGCTTCCACTAGTACGTGGGAGGGGGCCCCCTCCGGGAGGAGCCCCCGGGGCGTATACAGCCCCGCCCTGACACGTGGCTGGCACGGTAGGGCTTGACGAGGTGTATCTGGGCACCCGTGAGCCAGCGTGGGACTCACGGGGCCCTACCTCAAGGCGGGTTGCGCCTGGCTCTGGGCCTTGTTTGTGGTGTGCTCCTGCAAGATTGATTAGATGCCAACGCTCTACGTCCTCAGGTCCCAGCCCTCGAGCGAGCTCAGCCGTTGCTGGTATGCCAGGTCGCGATGCCGTGGACAAGGCCAGGAGGTGAGGGCTGGAGAGCCAGTAAGAGCCCGTGAGTCGCGATGCTCAGGTGCCCCCCTTTTAACATGCAAGCGGGTAGCATGAAGGGGAAAAAGGGCGCCTCTGGAGGCATCAGGTAATAATCATGACGGGCCAAATACGTGACCTAGATAGATGCAAGGGCGATACACGCCAATGGGTCAGGCCCGAGCGGCTTGGGGATAATGCAGCCCGAGGGGTGCCCCCAACAAGGTAAGCAAAGAACATGAGCAAAAACGGATACATGTCATAGGGACGGACACACGCGACCTGGGAATGATGCAGCCCTGCGGGCACTCCTAGCTGAAATGGAACTTTGAAAGATGTCACCTGATATGGTTGAAGTTGAAGGGATGCTAAAGCAGCTGACGACGCACGATGCGGAAGCCGGTCCTCACGAGCCCCCAAGGCCCTGAGCCTCGGGAGGCTCTGGGGGCGCAGGCGGCTCTTCAAGGACCATCTCCATCTCTACCAGGAATGCGCAATGCCTGACCTCCTGAGCCTCCAGAATGCTCCTCAGCAGGCGCTGATGAGCAGCGACCGCGTTCGGCAGGCCGAGAGGCATGCAAACATAGCTGTGGGGTGGACCCTCACAACACCCTACGCGTGAAGGCCAGAGGCGCTCCTGAGACGCGGCTCAGTTGAGCCCTGGTACGTCGATGCAGACACGCAACTCACCATCCTCGCCTGGATGGGGAGCTACGGCGAGTAAACGGCGGCTGCCGCACATGATTCTTGACTCCTGCAGCTCCTGAGTGCTTCTGGCGATGAACTCCTGAGGGTTGGGCCCTCCTTGCTTCATACCATCTTGAGGGAAACATGCTTTGAAACACGCCTCCAAGTGGTGCCCGAGCGCCTCCCTCGTGACCTTGGCAAAGTCGGTGGCCCTCCAGGAGAGAGCCCCCAAACCTTGCCCAAGGAGGGCGCCAGGCGCGCCTTCCTATACGACAGAGGGAGGCGCCCCTTGGACGGGCGCCAATCCTGGCGCGGCGCCCCTGGAGGTGCCAGCCTCCTGATGGTTTGGACCAGGTGATGTTTTCTTCTTCTTAGGGACTGCCTCAGGAAGGCTCCCTCTCCTACGATCTGGGTCTTCGATTGTCGCGGCCTGGAAGGCACGCTCGAGAGAACACACTGCATCCTTCTCCTCACATGGGACTGTGATGACTCCACCGCTTCCTGGCATCTTGAGGACATTGTAGCCATGGTGAGTTACTGCCATAAACTTGGCCAGGGCCGGATATCCAAGGATGGCGTTGTAGGGCAGGCGAATGTGGGCGACGTTGAAGTCGATGAGCTCAGTGCGATAGTTTTTGCGCTGTCCAAAGGTGACAGGGAGGCGGACCTGCCCTATCGGGGTGGTTGAACCATCAGTGACTCCTGAGAAGGGCTTGGTTGGCTGGAGCTGATCATATGGCACTTGGAGATTGTCGAAGGTTTCGACAGACAGAACGTTGAGTCCTACTCCACCATCAATGAGGGTCCTGGTGACCTGCACGTTGCTGATGACTGGGGAGCAGAGCATTGGGAGGACACCAGCTGTTGCTGCGCACTTGAGTTGATCCACTGAACTGAACATGATGGGGCACGTGGACCACCGGAGAGGGCGCGAGGCGTCGGTTTTCGGGAGGACTGCATTCACCTCACGAGCAAACTGCTTGAAGATGCGCTAAGAGGCTGGGGCTTGAGCTTCGCCTAGGATGCAAGCAATTGCGCGCGGCTCCTAGAAGCCCCCAGCCCCGTCGTCCTGATGCTGGTCTTCATTCCTCCTTGGTGGTGGTGGCAGCGGAGGGAGGCCTGCATTGCCTTGCGGGCGGTCCTCGCGAGGCCGGTCCCTCCAGCCTCCCTCGCGAGGATGATCCTGCCAGCGATCCTCGCGAGGTCGGTCACGCCACCCCTGGCGAGGGCCATGGTCTTCCCATCATCCTCCACCTCTTCCTCCTCCTCAGCCATAGCCCCAATCGTTGCACTCGGGGCGTCGGCCGATACGCTCATCCCGCACAGCCCTGAGCTCCTGGCTTTCATTGGTGTTGTGGGTGTGGAGGTCGTGGTACACGCAGTACCGGTTGCCCTTGGACGACTCCGGCTGATCCCTGCCTCGCTTGGTATCTGGCTCAACAGCGAGCACAACTGCTCCTTTGCGCTTCACGTCCTTGACCTTGGGCTTCTTCTCTTCCGGATCGGCAGCTGGAAGCTCGAGGAGGGAGAGGCGTCCTTCCTCAGCCCTGGCACACTTGGTCACCAAGTTGAACAACTCCAGGGAGGTGCACAGGTCCTCATGGATTGCTAGCTCTTCCTTCATCTTGATGTCTCGAACGCCATCGGAGAAGGCCGAGATGATTACCTCCTCAGTCACCCTGGGGATCTTGAGGCGGGCGTTGTTGAAGCGTTGGATGTACTTTTGCAGGGTCTCCCCTGGCTGTTGCTTGATGCGGCGCGAGTCACTCATGGCCGAGGGCCGGTCACGAGTGCCCTAGAAGTTGGCGATGAAGCGAGTGCACATCTCGTCCCAGGAGGAGATCATGCTGGGAGGTAGGTTGAGGAGCCATGTACGTGTGCCATCCTTGAGCGCCATGGGAAACCAATTCGCCATGACCTTTTCATCCCCGTTGGCCGCCTCGATGCCCAACTCGTAGAGCTGGAGGAACTCCGTGGGGTCAGCAGTGCCGTCTTAGCGTGGAGGCAGATCTGGCTTGAACTTGCCTGGTCAGGCCATGCTGCGCAACTCGATGGTGAAGGCACGGCAGCCTGCAGTGGCCACATCAGGCCTTTGGTGACGAAGGGATGGATCTTGGAGGTCTCTGTGCGCTGCCGCCAGGAGCAACGCGGGGTCTTGGCACATTGGAGCAGGAGCGCAGTCATGACGTGCTAGTGCTGGGAGCACACTGGCAGCTTCTTGAGGGCGAGGGATCTCTTGGCAGCTCTTTTCTTGCAGCGCGGGTGCTGGATGTGGCGGATCCCGTCCTGGGGCCGCGCGACTTGGGGCCAGGGCACCTTCTTGAGGGGGAGGCGACGGAGGCGCCTCCGGAGCTGCGTTGCCCGCACAGGGCGGAGGGCGAGGCAGCGAGAGGGACGGCGCAAGGGAGCCCCCTGCGGCGCTGACGAGCTCGGTGATGCGGGCAAGCCACTCATCATAGAGGTCATCGATGGGGCGGTAGTGCAGGAGCTCACATGCCAGGAGCAACGCGGCATGCGCGTCCGCGGGAGCGCGACGAGCGTGCGACAACGAGCCTGCTGGAGTCAGCGACGGGGTAGCGGTGCGGCCTTCCCGCCGTACCGAGGGATGCAGTGACGAAGCCTGCTGCTCGTTTCTCGCCGGGCCGGTGGCGGCGTGGGCGGCAGGCGACGGGAACGATGGGGAGGCCCGCCGACAGGGGCCATCTGGGTGACATGGGCCGCGAGAGCAGCCTGGCGCTCGGCGCGGGCTCGACGAGCGTCGGACATGGATGCGACGGACGGCGAAACGCAAGACGGCGGAAGACACGATTCTGGCGCAGCCCTACCTAGCACGCCAAATGTCGGATTTTGGGTTCCGGCACACCCTTGAGGTTCGAACAGTGGGGTGCGCGTGGAGATCTCTCCCCTACCAACTCACGTCTCGTCGCCTCGCAAAGGATCTAGGCTACATGATGAACAACACAAGGGATGCAAGGTTTATACTGGTTCAGGCCACCATTGTGGTGTAATACCCTACTCCAGTGTGTGGTGTGGTGGATTACCTCTGGGGCTGAGGATGAATAGTACAAAGGAAGAACAGCCTCGCGAGGGGTGTTCTTGTGGTGGTGTTGTCCCTTTGGAGGGGTCGATTCCTGGTTTCCAGATTTCCAGATCCCAATGCCTCTATACTATGGTGGCCAGTCCTATATATAGAGCGAGAGGCCCTGGTCCTCTTCCCAAATATTGAGCAGGAAGGGCGCCAACAATTGGCCATTTTGAAGGGGAACATCTAGTACACTTATCCTGACTAAAGTCAGTCCTGGCCTGCCAAAGACTCTGACGATGACGTTGTCCTGGGCTCCATGATGACCTCCTTCCAGTTGTTCCTCTGGTCTTGGTCTTGTTGCATCGAAATGGTTGCCTTTGCCTGATGCCTTGGCCTGTGCTTGCTCCCTTTGAACCAAAGGAGAAACAAGGACACTGCACAGGCCGGCCCCCGCCTGGCCTCGATCGTCATGGCTTGTGTCACGAGCACCTCGCGAGGTACCCCGCCTTGATCTCTCCGCCTCCTCGCGAGCCAGCCTGACGAGGATGCTCCTGAGGAAGCTTTCCTGTCGTCTGCCCCGCGAGGGTCTTGAGCTTGAGTTGATGAAGATGGGCCGCACCGGGCCATTGTTTGAGCCACGCCGGAGGCCACAGGCAGGCAAGTCTGGGGACCCCCATTCCCAAAACGCCGACAGCCATCTGGAGCAGATCGGCAGCTACGCCCTGGCCATCAGGTCAAGTTTGGAAACTTGAACTACACTGCCGACATCCGCGGAGACTTGACCTTCGATGGATTCGAGCCCATGTCAGGAGCGCCGAACAGTCACGACAGGCATGACTCAGATCTGCCATCGGACGGTGTTCAGGAGATCGCACCTGCGGCTGCCCCGGCCCTTAATCTGGAGCAGACCACGCCATCCGAGGACGGGTGGATGGACCCCGCCATGGAGGCCGCACATTCATCGGCGCTGGAGCCGAACACAGACTTCACCTCCAAAGAGATCTGTATCATCGGATCCTCGGACTTGTCTCTGGCCATAGGTTCTGAACCGCGTGCGTACGTGCCTATCGAATCTGATTGGGCACCGATCATGGAGTTTACCTCCGTGGATTTCTTTCAACACTCACCCTTGGGCGACGTGCTAAATTCATTGAGGTCTCTCTCTCTCTATCAGGAGACTCTTAGACGAACTATGTCCGGCTTGAGTGGGAAGCAGACGACAAAGAAATTCGTTCCCCACCCACCACCCACTTAATAGCCACTGTTGATGACTTAACCGACACACTCGACTTCGACTCCGAAGACATCAACGGTATGGACAACGATGCTGGAGATGAACAGGAACCACCGCCCACGGGGCGCTGGACAGCCACCTCATCATACAATATATACATGGTGGATACACCCAAAGAAAACAATGGCGAGGAACAGAAGGATGCAACGGAGGTTAATCCCCTCGAGCAGAAACCAAAGCAACGACTTAGGCGCCACTCTAAATCCCGCCACAGCAAAAATAGTGATAACAGCGCAAGAAAGAATAACACCCCGGTCGTCTCCAAAGGAAACGACGACCCCATGGACCCAGTGATGGAGCAGGATGCGCCAGGGGATGGTGAACATAGTCTGGAGCCGATGTCCAATGACGGCGATCCCGAGGGTAAAACTCATCAACCTGTCTCCGGAGAGGAGAACAGTCCGGATGACGATGCACTCATCATCCCGGAAAAACACTTGGAACAAGAGAACCTCCATAGAAGGCTTATTGCCACCGCGAGGAGCTTGAAGAAGTAGAAACAAAGGCTTAAGGCCGTGTAGGATATGCTCAACCGCAGATGGAACAAAGTGCTCGACACTAAAGAAAAATACTGCAGGGATCGCCACACAAAGAGCTACCCAAAGCACAAGCTATCGCCCGAATTCGACGACGAGGCTATAGAGCCCATTCAGCCAAAAAATAAAATGGCCGATCAGCCGAACACGACCACCCCGTGGCTGCGACAGGGCGGCTAATGACGCTGCACACAAGTCAGCACACGATTTACGTGAGCTCCTAGACAAAAAAGCCGGTATGGCCAGGTCCATCTATGGATCTAGGAAGCATGCTCCGACGCAGGATCACAACCACCAAAATGACCATATCAATCGAATACCAGCTCGGAATCAACACCGAACACAACAACCGTCGACAGCATGCCATGACACATCCAAATACAGGGGTGTCGCGCACCCCCTGTGCTTCACCGATGAGGTGCTGGATCATGAATTTCCAGAGGGATTTAAACCCATGAACATAGAGGCATACGACGGAACGACATACCCTGGGGTCTGGATTGAGGACTTTATCCTTCACATACACATGGCTCGCGGAGATGATCTCCATGCCATTAAATACCTGCCCCTTAAGTTGAAAGGACCAGCTTGGCATTGGTTGAAAAGCCTCCCCGAAAACTCAATTGGAAGTTGGGAGGAATTTGAGGATGCTTTCAGGGCCAATTTTCAAGGGACCTATGTCCGACCTACGGATGCAGACGATTTAAGTCACATAATCCAACAACCCGGAGAGTTAGCCCGTAAGCTTTGGAACAGATTTCTCACTAAGAAGAATCAAATCGTCGACTGCCCGGATGCCAAAGCCATAGCAGCTTTCAAGCACAGTATCTGAGACGAATGGCTCGCTAGACACCTCGGCCAAGAAAATCCGAGGACAATGGCAGCCCTAACAAGCCTTATGACCCGCTTCTGTGCGGGCGAGGACAGCTGGTTGGCCCGTAGCGGCACCAGCGACCCAGGCACATCCGAAGTCAGGGATGGCAATGGGAAGCCGCGACGCAATAAAAACAAGCGTCAAAACAATGAAGACAGCCCAGATAACACGGCAGTCCACACCGGATTCAGGGGCTCTCGACCAGTCAACAGAAAAAGCCATTTAAAGGCAGCAGAGATGGACTGTCCAGCTTAAATAAGATTCTAGACAGATTATGTCAGATTCATGGCACCCCTGAAAAACCTGCAAATCACACCCACAGAGAATGCTGGGTTTTCAAGCAGGTCGGCAAGCTAAACACCAAACACAAAGGGAGGGAGACGCCAAGTTAAGACGAGGATGAGCCTCGCCAACCGAACACTGGGGGACAGAAAAAATTCCCACCAGAAGTCAAAATTGTGAATATGATTTACGCAACTCACATACCAAAGAGAAGGCGCAAACCCGCACTCCGAGACGTATACATTGTAGAGCCCGTCACCCCCAAGTTGAATCCTTGGTCGGCCTGCCCAATCACTTTTGATCGCAGGGATCACCCAACTAGTATCCAGCACGGAGGATCAGCTGCCTTGGTGCTCGACCCAATAATTGACGGATACCATCACACCTGAGTCCTTATGGACGGCGGCAGTAGTCTTAATCTGATATATCAGGACACTATCCACAAAATGGGGATAGACCCATCAAGAATCAGCCAAAGCAATACTACCTTTAAAGGAGTAATACCAGGCGGCGAGGCCCGCTGCACGGGCTCTCTAGTACTAGAGGTTGTATTCGGTTCTCCCGACAACTTCAGAAGTGAAGAATTAATCTTTGACATCGCTCCATTCCGAAGCGGCTATCACGCACTACTCGGAAGAACGGTCTTCGCTCGTTTCAATGTAGTACCACAATACGCTTATCTTAAACTTAAGATACCCGGTCCACGTGGCGTCATCACAGTTAGCGGAAATATAGAGTGTTCCTTACGTGCGGAAGAATATGTGGCGGCTCTAGCAAACGAACACTGAACGGCCTCTCCAATCAGAATAAACGATTGGTCGTCAAGACCACGAACATGGTTAGACGAGTCCGGCACACCACCAGTTGTAACAACCTAGATAAACCTGAGCTTGGGTCAACGGATATACCCCCATCGGTGGTGCTAGGGGCTGCCTACATGTAAAAAAGCCCATAGTTCGGCTTGACCCTATTAATACAATAACAGATTGCATTTTCATGGTTCGTTCAAAATAACCAACTTTTCGCATGAAGTCTTTCACCTGGGTGTTTCCTTTTTACAGATGATCACCGTGCTACACCTTTCCAGGATACGGCACAACGGAGACAAAGGCGCAGACGTGCAGCAGGGCACCGCTCAAAGGTTTCTTTTTAGATTAAGACCCTGTGTAAACCTTTTTTAATATCTCTGTTGCTTCATACCCTACGGACACTTAACACAATCGGGAGGGATACTGGCGTCATTGGCGTTTCGTCATGCCAGACCAATGTATGTACCTGGAAACTCAAGGCTCATTATCAAGGGCGTTACGCAGCCCGGTATATGTTGTAAAGTCTGAATACCTTAGGGAGTATTCAGCGTCGCGAGTTTGGCCTTATATGCATCAGCTCTGAATCATGTCTTTGGTCAATGGTTGGGTTTGCCCGGCTCCCGTATTTTTCTACCTTACGTTCCGCTCTATTGGCTAATGTGGCACCGGGAGAACTACTGCAATTGTGCTTTGGTTCATCTGGATGAGCACCTCAGTAGAGAAAGCCGAAAACTGACTGTCATGATATAGCGCAAGACTGGTCAACCACTCGATGACTCAGCGGAATCTTCGTGATTCCTCCGCATTAACGAAGGACCAGTTTCCCGGTAATGTACGTACGTGCACCGTATTCGGATGAACGCGGAAGTACCAGGGGCTATATAGTAGCCCCACCGTCAAACTCCTATGGCTAAGTGAAAGTGTTAAAGCTATATAGTCTGATTGCCTGGTTCACTGCGCTATCACCTCCTTAATGGACCAAGACGTTGGATCAAGTGTGATTACGCGCTTTTTCAAACACCCCCGCATTATATGCATGGGGGCTGAAGTTGACGACTGCAAACTTTCGGGTTATATACATACATAAACGGTCGCACAGGAGGCACTATAATACTTTCGAGCAAAAGTATAAACACAACCTTTATAATCAAAATAGCATTATTTTTAAAATTCAGATACATGCCACTTGAACATGGTACTCTTCGAGCACTGAGCCTCTATCAAATGGGCACCTTCTAGGACTTCTTCAAAATAGTGCTCGGCCGGGTCCTGGCCTCCCGCCGGACCCCGGGTTGCAATAGCGGCGGCCTCCATCCCTGCCCAATATGTTTTAACACATGCAAGGGCCATCCGCGCACCCTCTATGCATGCCGGCCTCTTCACAGCATCGATATGCGACACAACACCAAGGAATCGTTGCACTAAACCAAAATAACTGTCTAGCCTTGGTCCCTTCGGCCAAAGATGATCCACGACAGACCTCATAGCAAGACTGGACAACCTATGGAGCTCGGCCCACTCGGCCATTCATTCATTCAATGGCAGCGGACGCGTCGGAGCATTGAACTGCGACCAGAACAACTTTTCCACCTCATGATCTTTCTGATCTTTGAAAAACTCAGTCGCATCAGCAGCGCTCTTTGCCAAGTCCGAATACGCGTCTGCAGCACTCCATAATTGATCCAGAGGGGCATAGTTTGGATCTCCGAATTTCATCCGCAACAAAAAGGGCCTCCCGGCCGCAATATCTCCGGCTTCACGAAGCTCCTCCCTCACCCCTCTAATTTCAGAGTGAGTTGCCTTGGCTGCTTCCAAGGCCTTCTCCAAGTCAGCCGCTTTTGCTTGGTTTTCCTTTTCAAGGAGCTCATATCGGTCGGTGGCATCTTTCAGCTCAACAGCCATCTTGGCTATTTTATCTTTGCTCTGGCGATGAGCAGCCCATTCGGCTCTTAACTCTTCGGCTGCCTTTAGGGCGGCCGCATCACTTCTCCTGGCTTGATCCTTGGCTTGGGCAAGTTTCGCCCGAAGGGTCTCCACGGCGGCAACTCCATCTGCAGTCACAACATATTATAGATACTAGCATCATGCTCCTCTTAATATTTGCTGTCAATCCGAAAATACATACCCTGTGCCTCCTCAAGCCGCTTGTTCACAAGCGCGATGTCGGCATCCGCCATGTCAAGCTGTTGCCTCAGTTCGGCAGAATCAGTAGTCCGGTCAGCCCCCGGACCCTCAGCCGCCTGCACATAACGCAGTGTGATCATTACCTGGGACTATGATCCTCTGTTTGCCGCCTCGGGACGGCAACCAGAGTCTCAGGGGCTACTGTCTATACGGAGCACACCTAGCGTGTGCGGTACAGCCAAAAATATACATATTACTTTGCATACCTCAAAGCCTTTGAGCAGGCTCATAAAAGCTTCATTCAATCCGCTTTTGGCGGATGAAATCCTCTCAACCACCGTACCCATTAAGGTACGATGCGCCTCTGATATAGCCGCTTGCTCCAGATGACCCATCAGTGTGTCTGGCTGTGTGCCGGACAATCCCGGACTCTTCCTGTTGCTCTCCTTGGGAGCCGAATACTCCGGGCTTTGGGCGGCCGAAGTGTTAACTTATGGCATTGGCGGATCAGGAGAAATCCTTCGTGATGACACCTCGGGGTCGTCCGCCCCATGGGGCGGGGAGGCAGGAGGAGGCGTTTCGCTCTCCATCATCTCCAGAAGAAGATCCCCCGAAGACAAACTCTGTTGAGAAGGGCTACGAGCCGGACTGCAAGAGATATGTCTTGCTTATTATTCTCAAAGATAAAGTAGGATATATTTACCAAAGTACTTTTGATTCACTTACAGCTCGGTGGAGGGCTGGCCCCCTTGCGGGCGCTGTGCGGTGAGGACGCCCTCCGGGGCAGGCGCCCTCGGCGAAGGTTTCTTCCCTCGTTTAGAAACCTCCATTTCCAAGTCTTCTGAGGCGGCCCTTTTATTCCCATGAGGAGAGGGGATTCTAGATTCACCTCCCTGATTATCCTCCTTCGTGGAGACATTAATTCCCCCGGTTTGGATGCGTAATGTGTGAAGCCCGCTTTCGGCTTCTCTATTACTCCCTTCATCTTCTCCTGATGGCACTTGATAGGGTGCGCGCTCAAGCATCCTGGTTAGTACAGGATCCGGTGAGCCTTCAGGAAGGGGGGCCAAACACCTAATCCTCTCCGCCTTTCTTATCCAGTCCTGGCCGAGAGCAATTTTTCAGATTGATGTCATGACAAGTATAAAGACAGCATGTTCGGTTGTGGAATTACTTACTTGGGTATCTGGACGGTTGCAGTTGAGACCCGCATCCTCGGTGGTGTCTGGACACTTCATTCGTGATCCGAAGAACAATCTGTACATCCCTTCGAGCGTCATGCCGAAGAATTATTGAATAGTTCGCGGTCCTTCCGGGTTGAACTCGCACATACGGAGAGATCGACGTTGGCACGGCAGGACCCGACGAACTAGCATTACTTGCATTACCTTGACAAGACTGATCTCCCTCTTGAGGAGATCTCGAATGCGGCTTTGCAATGTCGGTACGTCATTAGCTGGCCCCCAGTCTAGTCCCTTGTTGACCCATGATGCCAGTTGAGGTGGAGGGCCCGAGCGGAAGGCAGGGGCGGCCACCCGCTTTGTGCCTCGAGGAGCTATGATGTAGAACCACTCCCGTTGCCATAAGTTGGACACCTCCGGGAAGGAACCCTTTGGCCATAGGGCATCGATGCCTTTTCTTATTATAGCGCCTACACACTCCGCGTGTCGCCCATTGATCATCTTCGGCTTCACATTGAAGGTCTTGAGCCATAGGCCGAAGTGTGGGGTGACGCAGAGGAAGGCTTCACACACGACGATAAATGACGAGATGTGAAGGATGGAATCCGGAGATAGATCATGGAAATATAGTCTGTAATAGAACATGAGCCCTCTAACAAAGGGATCAAGACTAAAGCCTAGCCCTCAGAGGAAGTTGGAAACAAATACGACGCTCTCGTTGGGTTCGGGAGTAGGGATGACCTGCCCTTGAGCAGGCAGCCTGTGCGGGATTTTGGCGGTCAAATACCTGGCCTCCCTAAGCTTGTTGATGTCCTCCTCTGTGACAGAGGAGGCCATCCACTAGCCTTGAAGGTTGGATCCGGACATGATTGAAGGTCCGAAGCGCCTAGCCTAATCCTTGGGTGTTGGAACTCGAGGTGGGGGAAGGGTAAGGATTGAGTGTGCGAAGAAAAGGACAGGCCTTGGCCCCTTTATAAAGTGGGTAAATATCAAGCGTCCTCCGCGTGGACGTTTGGGACCTACCTAAAATAGAGGAGTCATACTAAACAAGCACGGTTGGGTTACCCACACCCGTATTGAAGAGAATCCCGTGATAAGGGGAACACGATCTCTGCTTCAACAAGATGTGTCAATAAAACTACCTCGTAACACGTGTAGTGGTGGGCTGGAAAAAACGGTTCGTAATGACCGGGCCGCGGTGTGATGTCATGCTATGAAAAGTTGTCAGCGGATTAGATTTGTGGAATATTGCGCTCTCTACAGTGGTATGTGGAAATTATTTTGCAGAGCCGGACACGATCCTCATATTCAAGATCTTCTATGGAGTATTCGGAGAAGGAACCCGTCTTGCAATGTCGAAGACAATCTGCACGCAGGACTCATCGTCATTGAAGCCTAGTTCAAGGGCTACTGAGGGAGTCCTGGATTGGGGGGTCCTTGGACAGCCGGACTATATACTTTGGTCGGACTGTTGGACTATGAAGATACAAGATTGAAGACTTCGTCCCGTGTCCGGGTGGGACTCTCCTTTGCGTGGAAGGCAAGCTTGGCAATTCGTATATGTAGATCCCGTTCTCTGTAACCGACTCTGTGTAACCCTAGCCCCCTCCGATTTTATATAAACCGAAGGGTTTAGTCCGTAGGACAACATCAATCATAATCATAGGCTAGCTTCTAGGGTTTAGCCTCTACAATCTCGTGGTAGATCAACTCTTGTAATACTCATATCATCAAGATCAATCAAGTAGGAAGTAGGGTATTACCTTCATCCAGAGGGCCCGAACCTGGGTAAACATTGTGTCCCCCTCCTCATGTTACCATTAATCTTTGACGCATAGTTCGGGACCCCCTACCGGAGATCCGCCGGTTTTGACACCGACAATGGCTTTGGCCTGAAAGTTGTATGGAGACTTGAACTCCGCCATCATGGTCCTTGCTGCATTCATCAACGTTCGGTTCTTCCTCTCCGCTATTTGTTGAGGGGTGTATGGTGTGGAATATTGATGCTTGATCCCCTCGTCACTAAGAAACTCATCCAAGGTGTAGTTCTTGAACTCGGTGCCATTATCACTCCTTATCGTCAAGATCTTTGCATTGTGTTGGCGTTGAGCTTCATTTGCAAAGTCAATGACGGTTTGTTGGGTCTCACTCTTCCTCTTGAAGAAATATACCCAAGTGTATCTTGAATAATCATCCACAATCACCAAGCAATACTTCCTACCCCCAAGACTATCAAAGGATGAAGGCCCAAAGAGATCCAAGTGAAGGAGCTCCAAAGGCCTCTTCGAGTAGATGATAGTCATGGGAGGGTGAGCCTTCTCATCTAGCTTTCCTTCGATACAAGCATTGCAAGCACGATCTTTGGCAAAACTAACATTTGTTAGTCCACGGACATGGTCCCTCTTGAGAAGACTTTGCAAAGATCTCATATTGACATGGGCTAAACGGCGATGCCAAAGCCATCCCACATCAAATTTAGCCATTAGGCATGTCGCGGTCTTAGTGGGTCGCTCCGAGAAGTTAATCACATAGAGACCGTTCTCGACATGCCCAACAAAGGCTACCTTAAGAGTCTTGCTCTGCAAGAGGGCCACAGTATCAATATCAAAGAAAGTGGCAAAGCCCACGAGTGCAAGTTGACGAACAGAAAGTAAATTGTATGCAAGGGACTCAACAAGCATGACCTTCTCGATCGTGAGATCATGAGAAATGACAACCTTGCCAAGTTCCAATACCTTAGAAGACGAGGCATCACCCCACTCAACATTGGTGGGCATAGATGGAATCTTTTGCACGTCCACCACCAAGTCCTTGCTTCCGGTCATATGATTTGTGGCTCCACTATCGAGCAACCATGATCCTCCACCAGAAGAAAACACCTACAAGAGATCAATGCTTGGTTTTAGGTACTCATTTTGTAATGGGTCCTTTGATGTTAGTAATAAGGGTCTTAGGAACCCAAATAGACCATTCAGTGTACTCATAAGGAGAACCAACAAATTTGGCATAAACATGCCCATCACTAGCACGACATAGCACATAGGAAGGATTAAAGTCGTCGGCTTTGTTGGAAGGGGTGGCATTGCCCTTCTTGACACCACCACCCTTAACATTGTTCTTCTTCCCCTTATGTGCATCCTCTCCCTCCTTCACAAAAGTTTGCTTGAGAGGAGGAGGTCGTTTGGTCTTATTATTCTTCTTCTTGTTCTTGGACTTGGGTGCAAACCCAATCCCCTCCTTGTACACAACTTCCTTTTGATTTCTCAAAAGGTCGTTGAGGTTCTTCTAACCTTGTATGCAAGACACAAGGCCTTTCTCAAGTTGCTCCTTAAACTTTGCATTCTCCTCAACAAGATGCACATGCTCACAACATGGGTTAGTAGCATTTGCATTATCAATTAAAACCATATGAGGAAAAGTGGCTTTCTCCTTGGTTAGCTTCACTTGGAGTTGATCATGAGACTCTTTAAGGCTAGCATGAGTACCCTTCAAGGCCATGTGAGCCTTGTCAAGTATATCAAACTCCTCCTTGAGTCTAGCAAGATCAACCCCAAGTTTGGCCTTTCAGGAATTGAGCACACGAGATACAACAAGAGCATGATCAAGATATTTCTTAACTTTAGCATGATCATCATTGTGTGACTCCTCAAGAGCCAAACAATGACTACGCTCTTCCTCAAGAGCGTTAGAGAGATCCGAAATATCATCGGCATAGTCACGACTATGCCCCTCCATCTTAGAGATGGTTTCTTCATGAGCCTCGATCATGTCATTGGCTTCACCAAGTTGTTCCAAGAGAGCAACAAAGTGCTTCTTGGATATACCCTTGAGCTTACTCATATAATACTCAAATTAATTTTCCTCCTCATTGGACCCCTCACTTTCATCAATGCAATCCATCAAACAAGGATTATTAATGATGGTAGTTTTGATGTTGGGGGTTACCTTGTTGGTGGCTTTAGCCATGAGGAACTTAGCGGTGATGTTCTCATTGGGTGAGTCAAAGAGGGACACCCGTGGAGTTGTCGCAATGGCCACGGATGCCATGGCAACCGACTCACCGTCATCATCATCATCATCATCATCATCATCACCATCATCATCATTGTACTCTTATTGTGCCACCAACCCCTTGGGAGGAGTCTTCTTGGTGAAGTTGCTCTTGTTGGGGAAGGACTTGGCCTTGTCTTTTTGGATGAGCTTGCCACCATTGTCTTCCCTCTTCTCATATGGGCACTCCACAACAAAATGGCTCACATTGCCACAATTATAGCAAGTCCTCACACGTTGCTTGCCCTTCGCACCACATGAGTTGTTCTTGTTGAAGTTGGGCCTTGTGTTCTTCTTGCTCCAAAATTGCCTTGAAGCGAGAGCCATGTGCTCATGATAAGCATATTCCGTATCTTCAGGGTTTCTCTCCTCTTCGTCCTCTTCTTCCACACTAGCCTTGGCCTTCAAGGCAAGGTTGGGCTTCTTTGCTCTTCGAGAATGCAACACCACATTATCGGCGGTCTTGTCCAAGATCCTCATTGCCACAAACTCATCCAACACTTCACTTGAGGACAAGGTGTGGAAGTCCGACCTTTGACGGATGATGGACGACATGGCCTTGTGGTACGACATCATGGCCTTGAGGAACTTGCGCCTGATCCAATTGTCATCCGTACCCTTGGTCCCATGATCTTGGAGTGAGACCGCGAGAGTGGTTAATCTCCAGTAAAGCTCACAAGGTTCTTCATCTTCATTCATTGAAAACTCAGCGGCTTCATCTTGCACAACTTCATAATTGGAGCGTTGAATGCTTGCGCTTCCCTTGTAAATGGAAACAAGATGGTGCCATGCTTCCTTGGCCACGGTGAAAGGTCGGAGATGCGCATTATCTTCAGATGGAATAGCATCTTGGATTATGAAGAGAGCATTATCATTGAATTTATGATCCGCGGCTTCGCTAGGGGTGAAGTTGCTTGGGTCATGCGGCTAGAACCCTTGCTCAATGATTCTCCAAAGATTAGTATTAACATGGTTTAAATGACATTTAAAGCAATAGACCCAAGAGTCAAAATCCTCATTTTTCACAATTTTAGGAGGAGGACCAACATGATTCAAATGAGTGGAGGGAACTGGTCCTCCATAAGAAAGTCGAGGTTTATCATGGGCAAAGGTGCCACTACCATTTTTACCACTAGATAAAGGAGCCTTTTCACTAGTAGCTTCCCCCTTGTCGAAGTTAGCATCCGTCACCTTGTTAGCGGGATCACCCACTTTCATTGGTGCGGTGGATAATTTAAGCCCTTCTAAGAACTTGTTAAATATGCTTTCAACCTCAGTTGTCATGGAGGTTTTCAATGTGTCCAAAGCCACATTGAATTCCTCACGAGAGACCATGGTTCCCCCATCGGCCGTAGACGAGACCGGATTCACACCGGAGTGCTCCTCCCCACCGTCTATGGTGTCAAACATACTCTTCGGACGGCAAAGTCCTTAATAAAGAGACGAGGCTCTAATACCAATTGAAAAGATCCATATAGTTGACTAGAGGGGGGTGAATAGGCAACTAACAATTTTTAGCTTTTCTTTACCAATTTAAACTTTGCATCAAAGTAGGTTATCTAGATATGCAACTAGGTGAGCAACCTATATGATGCAACAACAACAAGCACACAAGCAAGCAAGGGATAGAACACACTATAAGCTCGAACGAGTAAAGGTAAGAGATAACCAAGAGTAGAGCCGGTGGATACGAGGAAGTGTTATCAAAGTTCCTTCCCTTTCATAGGAAGTACGTCTCCGTTGGCGCGGTGTGGATGCACAATGCTCCCCAAGAATCCACTAGGGCCATTGTATTCTCCTCACGCCCTTACACAATGCGAGATGTCGTGATTCCACTATTGGTTCCCTTGAAGGCAGCAACCGGACCTTTGCAAGCAAGGTTGGGGCTCTCTCCACAACTTAATTGGAGGCTCCCAACGAAACCCCGGAGCTTCACCATAATGGAATGTGGCTCTGAAGTGACCTCTTCTGTCTAGGGCGCCCAAGCACCCAAGAGTAACAAAATCCACACAAGAAAGTATGGGGGGATCAAGTTTCCTTTGGTGAGAGTGTAGATCTAGGTCTCCTCCTTCAATCCCTAGCAAATCAACAAGTTTGAGTGGCTAGAGAGAGAGATCGGGCAAGAAAGCTTCAAGGGCATTAATGGAGGAGAGAGAGAGTCAAGAGATAGGTGGGAGGTGGGAGAAGCACCTCCTTAAATAGGGTCCCCTCATATCCAATTGTTATGCATAGAAACTCATAGGAGCGGTACTTCCGGTGGTGCCACCAGTAGTACCGGTATATCGGAATAAACTCAAACTACCGTTCCACCACCGCTCGACTACCGCTTCACAACAGAAGGTTTTCACCCTAGACCGGTAGTTAGAGCGGTGGTTAGGCTGGAGCTACCGCTGAACTAGTAATTCCTGGGCGGTGGAGTTCTAGGCGGTACTACTGCCCTAAACACCGGTAGTACCGGTTTGTCAAGACAAACCAGAACTTCCGTTCCATCACCGGTCTACCACCATACCCGGTATAGAACCCCTGAGCGGTACTTGGACCGGTGGTTTGACGGGAACTGCATGCCAGCGGTACAACCGCTCAAGAGAGCGGTACTACCGCCATGAGCAAAACTGTATAGTCACACAGGACTTTTGGGAACCTCTCTCTCCTCGAACGGAGGGTATATGGTGGGTGCAAAGAATGTGTATGTGTAGTGATTCACCCAATACCTTCTGATGAGGATTCCCTCTAAATAGTATGGATATCCTACGACCAAAGGAATAAAAATGTCGGAAACTCCATCTTCAATCTTTTCCACATAGAGGGAAGGCCTAACCATCTTGCGCCACATAATGTGTACCTGAGAAAACTGGGACACACGATCAGTCCACACGCGTGTTGTCATCATCACCAAAACCCTAAGGCAGGAAATGCCCTTACACTAATCAACACTTTCCTTGCCCTCCCCTTTTTCCTTCTCCTCTTCATAGGGCTGGCCTCTATAGATGCGCACCCGGGCTGGTGTGTTCCCTCACTTGGCCCATAAGGCCCATATCTTTGCCGGGGGTGCCCGAAACTCCTTTCCGGTGACCCGATATGTACCTGGTACCCTCCGGAACACTTCCTGTGTCCGAATACCATCGTCATATATATCATTCTTTACCTCTTGACCATTTCGAGACTCCTCGTCATTTCCATGATCTCATTCGGCACTCCGAACAACATTCGGTCACCAAGTCACATAACTCATATAATACTATATCATCATCGAACGTTAAGCGTGTGGACCCTACGGGTTTGAGAACTATGTAGACATGACCAAGACACCTCTCTGGTCAATAACCAATAGCAGAACCTGGATGCTCATATTGACTCCTACATATTCTATGAAGATCTTTATCGGTCGAACCGTTATGACAACATACGTAATTCCCTTTGTCCATCGGTATGTTACTTGCCCGAGATTCGATCGTCGGTATCTCTATACCTAGTTCAATCTCGTTACCGGCAAGTCTCTTTACTCGTTCCGTAATACATCACCTTGTGACCAACTCCTTAGTCGTTTGCTTGCAAGCTTATGATGTGTATTACTGAGAGGGCCCAGAGATACCTCTCCGATACTCGGAGTGACAAATCATAATCTTGATCTATGCCAACTCAACAAACACCTTCAGAGATACCTGTGGAGCATCTTTATAATCATCCAGTTACGTTGTGAAGTTTGATAGCACACAAGGTATTCCTCCGATATCTAGGAGTTGCATAATCTCATAGTTGAAGGAATATATATTTGACATGAAGAAAGCAATAGCAATAAAACTGAATGATCATTATGCTAAGCTAACGGGTGGGTCTTGCCCATCACATCATTCTCCTAATGATGTGATCCCGTTATCAAATGACAACACATGTCCATGGTTAGGAAACCTTAACCGTCTTTGATCGAGCTAGTCTAGTAGAGGCTTACTAGGGACACTATATTTGTTTATGTATTCACAAATGTATTTAAGTTTCCGGTTAATACAATTCTAGCATGAATAATAAACATTTATCATGAATAAGGAAATATAAAATAACAACTTTATTATTGCCTCTAGGGCACATTTCCTTCAACCCGGGTCATAAAGTTCCCCTTCACGCACCACGGGGACTCGCTGGCTCGATGAAGGTGTCCAAATCTATGCCATCTGCAATCCGAGCGGCTGCCTTGATGAAATTCTCCATGAAGTCTTCGAACTTGAGCTTCTTTGTGTTTGCCACCTGGAGGGCCTTCAGCTTTTCTTCCTTGGCATCTCTGCAATGGACACAGACAAGTGAGAGTGCCACATCGGCTCTGCAGCAGGCGGTAGATTTCTTCCATGCTTGCACTCGCCCAGGAATTTCATTGAGTCGAGTCATAATAGACTTGATATCATTCAGAAGTGTATCCTCGGGCCACAACTCTTTGTCTATCTTCGCCAATGCAGTCTTCAGACGAGCGATGTACCCTAACACACTATTGAGACAAGCTTCGAGTCGCAGCACGTTCAAAGTTGTCGCGTCCTTAACGAGTAACTTGGTGGGATCTAGACTTGTCTCAATCTGGTCAGTCTCCAGCTCAAAATTCTGGCAGAATTCTACACAAAGAGGAGAGAAAGAGTTAGTTATGTCATCATTTTCAAAGTTCTCAGGAATTCACTCGAATGGAAGGCACCTTCAAGCATGATATACATCTTCTTCGCAAGACTTCCCAAATACTCTTCCAGCGCATCCCTCTTTTGGGTGAGCTGGTCCACCTTGTCGTTCAGGGCTGTCTTCTCCAATTCAAAAGCACTCGCCTGATCTTCAATCTTTTTGGCCCACTCGGCTTGTTCTTTCTTAAGCTCGACAACTTTCTTCTTCGCTTCCTCGACATCGGTCTTCAGAGTTGCATTCTCCTCTTCCAGCTTGCCAACTAAAGCTAGCTTTGCCTCAGCTGCCTCGGTCTTCTCCCGAGCTACCTTCCGCGCCCCTGCGAGTTCATTATCCTTCTTTTCCAGAGCCTGCTTCATGGTGTCTAAAGAAATAACATTCCAGAGTCATGCTTGAAGTTGACGGTTGTCATTACGCACATCTGTTCGAGTGAAACCACCCGGCTTAGAGGATGGAAAGAAAGAACGACCGATCACACAGTCGATGAGAGTTACCTCCCATGGTCTTCACCTCCTCCTGAGCATGATCCAAGTTCCTTCCAAGTCTAGTTGAAGTTGGACCTTCTCCTTCTCTAAGGCAACATACCGGGTCCCAAGCTCGCAAGTTTTCTGAGATTAACAAAGAAACAATTCAGTCGACAATGAAAAAGATTCTCAAATGTTCCTCTACTTCCGAGTGGAGAAGAGCAAATCCAGATGCTACAAGCAAACATATTCTATGACCCCTGCCGAATCAAACACTTGACGGCGGTCTCGGGGACTACACCCAGTGGGTGCACTCAGCATGCTCCCACTGGATCCCGTTTCCACTTAGTCCCAGCCTGACTGGCCTGAGTGAAGAGCTACTAAAAAAGAAGAAGAAGAATTTCTCAGACCCCCGCCGAATCAAACATTCGACGGCGGTCTCGGGGACTACACCCAGTTGGTGCACTCAGCGTGCCCCCACTGGATCAACTCCCACTCAACGCGGCCTGACTGGTCCGAGAGGAGAGCCTTAGAGTGAAGAACTACAACAAAATGTTTAATGACGTAATCGGTCCAAAAACACCTAGTGGGTGTACAAAATCAAGATGGCAAGAAAAGACCCAATCAGAAATCAACTTACAATCACACTTACTCGGACATTTGCCTGAAGAGCTGTACTAGCATCATAAGCCAGCTTGTTGGCTTCATACGTCTCCTTTAGATGTTGCATCATCAGATCTGCTTGAATCATGGCCTCCTTGCTAGCCCCAGTCTGGTCCTCCAGAACACGACGCAGAGTGAAGACATGAGGTGCTGGAGTCGATAAAACAGTCGGAGGGATCAACACTTGAGATTGACCAGTCGATCCTGAAGCTGTAAGATTCGATACCAAAGGCGAAGTAGTTGACAGCGGAGCAGTAGAGATATCACCAGCTTGAGATGAACCACCTTGCTCCTGAGGTGCAGCTGCAGGCGGTGCACGGGGCGTTTGGCTTGACGGCACTCTCCGAGTGAGGCTACAGGGAGCAGCCGAAGTCGTACCTTCGTCACTTGCATCCTTCTAAAGCTCGTCTTCATCGTTGTCAGTCTGATGGATGATGTCTGTTGGCTCTGCAGTCACTCGACAACAACAACTCATTTAATTGTCGAATCAACCAATGAAACAGAACAGAGTGAAAGCCTGTCATACCTCGTCGAGAAGTGGCCGTGTCTACAGTGTCCATCTCCACATGCTCCTCATCAACCCGCATGGGCGACGTTATCGAAGTGGCAACTCCGGCTCACAATTATCACTCGGTCAGCAAAAGCATGAAGTTCTGCAGCTGTAAGAAAGAGATAACACTCATGTCGAAGCTATAGGCACGGTGACCTTTATCCTGGGCAGAGCCTTCCGAGGTTAAGGTGGACCGACTTTGAGATGCTTCGCGATCTACTCAGACGGATCTGGCGTCGCCGTCCGAGTGTACTTCAGGTTCCTGACACTCGATGCCAAGGCATTGCCCTGGTTGGCACTCTGATCTTGGTTCGCTTTGGTTCGCCGCTCAGTGCATGGAGGGGACTCGACCTCTTCACTCTCTTTCGAGCCGTCACTGCTGCCCTCGCTCTCTTTAGCGTAACTGATATCCGCGCTCCCACCCTCGCTCTCTGCTCCTTCAATGAGTTGCTCTCCATTCAACACAGGTGAAAACATCTTCATGAACTCCTGCGAAGCACAAATATCAAAGTCAGTCGGTTATCAACCTGTTTGCATATTAGAAACAAAAAGTAAAACACTCGACAAGATATGTCTCACCTCACCTGGTTGGTGCTTGGCGTCGAAAGGTTGAATCCACTTAGACCCACACGGATTTTCACGAGCTCCAATGATGCTTCTAAGCCATTGCATCACGGTCTCGTCCTTAACATCCTCTGGATGTGTTCGAGTGGGATCGTCTGAGCCCATTTACTGCCATATGGGATGGCTCCGCGCCTGCAAGGGCTGGATTCATCGACTGAGGAATACCTCCAACAGATCCAAGCCCGTCACTCCACCTCAGATCAACTCGACTACAAAGTCTACCAAGATTCCCACTTCAGCTTTCTCCTCCTCGGCCACAGTCAGTGAATGGGGAGCACTGAGCCTTGACAATGAGAAGGGAGGAAGACCAGTCGACGAGCCAGGAGATGGAATGTCGTTATAGTAAAACCAGGTCGACTGCCAGCCCCGAACAGACTCGGGAAAAGTCATTGTAGGGAACGCACTCCTGCCTCTCATCTGGACACCTAAACCCCCACACATCTGGATCACATGGGTCCTTTCATCACTCGGATTTACTTTCTTGACTGACTGGGATCAGCAAGTGAAGATATGTTTGAACAACCCCCAGTGGGGATGACAACCCAAGAACTTTTCACACATCGAGACGAAGGCGGCAAGATACGATATGGCATTCGGGGAAAAGTGGTGGATTTGTGCATCGAAGAAGTTCAGAAATCCTCGAAAAAAATGGATGAAGGGGCAAGGAGAAACCTCTCTCCACGTGAGTGAGAAGGAGAACCCGCTCGTTAGGGCGCGGCGCAAGCTCGATCTCCCCCTCCGGCAGCCTCCAAGACCCGGGGACCAGCAGGCCATTGGCGGTGAGACCATCTAGGTCCTCCTCCGTGACCGTTGACGGCAGCCAGCCACCCTGGATCCAGCCTGGCGGCAGCGCGGCCCGGGAGCTCGAAGCCTTCTTCCCCTTGGCCGCCTTCTTGGCGCGCTCTAGCTCTGTCATCTTATCTTTCGCCATCTCTGTAGTGATCGTCAGTGTCGAGCAGATCTACGCAGCATAGGCGGAAGTGGAGGAGAGACGAGCGAAAGGGGGGAAAGGAAAGCACTATTTTGCTCTTCGGTCGCGTCACCTCTTATAACTTCACGTCCGAGTCACTGACAGCTAGGCCCACGAGATCCTAGCGTATTCCGTTGAGTGAAGACTGCACAATACGTGGCAAAAAAGGTGGAGTGAGAATCGAGGAGTCCCTCCCCACTTGCCCCACTTACCGCGTCATTGCTGATCCGCGCGCTTCTCCAAATTTTTGAATCCCGTAGAATCCGGGCCTGACGCAACTATCGTTTGCGTCGGAAGATCTCCTTGATCATTCGAGTCCGACCCGACGCTTGGGATCACTCAGTCACATATCAAACCAGAATCGACCGTGGCGATTGATAAAGAATTAAAGCAGCACAGGTGTTTGCAGGACTCTGAAGCGCCCCCGAAGCGCTGAGTCTAGCTAGACCCCGCACCAATCCTTTTCACTCGAACCCCGAGCCATTCGGAGGCTAATGACGAGGACATGTACCTAGGGTAGGGTCCCATGCCTGACCTATATACCCTACCCAAAGGTATTACATACAACAATCCAAGACTTATGAAGTTAGAAAGGAGGCACCGACTGGAATGACCGCGGCATACAAGTCACTCGACCACGGGATCCACTCGGAAGTTTCTCCATCACTCGATCATCCCTGTTTCACTTGGAGTATCAAGCATCACCCAAAGGTAGAAGACATAAAGTTACCCTGGGATGGCAGCGGTCAGACAATCAGTTCGTCACCGTAAAGAGCATTAAATACAGGCGTTACCAGCAACGCTCGACCCTTTATTTCTCCATCAAACCCTTGGGTAACGGGGCATTCATGAGGGGCCATCGGACTCTATATAAGCCGCCCCTCTGCTCCCGCACAAGGGTCCGCACCCCCTGTAACTCAACATTCCAGATAACAAGCTCCCGCAACACCGAGACGTAGGGTCGTTACCTCTTCCGAGATGGGTCTGAACTCGTAAGTCCGAGTGTACAACCTCGTCGTAGCTAGGCATTGCCCTCTCATACGTGCCCCTAATCTCTACTGTCAGATCTGTTCCCACGACAGCGGAGTCTCGACGACAGATGTGTGACTGGACGCACGCAGGGAGGTGGCGCTGTCTGGCGTCGTGGCGGTGTTGACGGCAGGCCTGACAAAGTCGATGCGTCAATACCTGTTCTGAAGATGGATCGGTGGAAGATGACGGCCTCTCAGAGTGCTAGACCGGTGTGTGACCCAGTCCCGGTATGTGGCTGGGTTGGGGCATCCGGCTTTAGATGTTAAGCTTTGGTGCGATGTCTGTTTGGTATTCGCCTCGGACAGTCGGCACCCCTTCATCAAGGGGATAGGAGTAGGACTAGATGATGGCTTCAGACTTGTTGATGTACTACTTTGTAAGGTTTTTGTGAATAACTAAAATAGATGCATGCATCGTCCAGTTGCAAAGGCCGGGGGTATATCCTCCTTTTCAAAAAAAAAATTGATGAAAAATATGTACCACAATGTAGAGCAATATGGTAAGTATATCATAGTACATAATTAAATTATATACTGTGGGCGTACCCTGTTTGGGAGTCGAGTGCCCGACTCAGAAGGAAATCACATCTCTAGAATTTACTTAACTTGGACCTGTCTATGTCTATGCGTGCCATTGCATGGATACAATATGCTTGAAAGAGACATGCATATATCATTGCGTAGATGTGCATGCGAATATATTCAGCATCAACACATACACTTGGGAAAGGACAACCTTTTAGTGGCAATCAATCTGCAAAAGAAAGGGAAAATCTTTTTATTCCAAACTCAACCAGACATGAACAGGTGCAGAGAGAAAAGAAGGGAATAGATACACACCGATAGTGAAAAGCTAGAACAATTGAATAATATATATTCAAGAGGATGAAGCTAGCCCATTAGACGGTAAGATTACCTAGGATTTTTCCAAGATTTCGAGAATAAAGCCAGAAGAACCATCCTATCTAGATTCTTGGTATCAGGTGTTGCCCTTCTAGATCGAGAGGCGGTTAGTGCTTGCGAATTTAGTGAGCAAGGGATGATGTCGCTGTTGGAGGTATATATAGCTAGGATTTTCCCCTATATTAGTGATTTAGCGGTGATTTTTGCGGGGTTTTCACTGCCTTGTATCACCGGATGTTAGCAATGACCATGGAGACCCAATTCCCTATCTCTCAGTTGAGTTGAAGATCTATGAGAGTTGGATCCTCAGACCCCTCTTCCCCTTCGTTTGAATTCTATATTCTATATTTATATATATATAAATAGTGATCCCCACTAACTTTAATTCTTTCAACATGCAGTCCTGCACAACACCAAATATGCCACATCATCATCCACTAGCATTATAGTACATGCATTCCTTAATTTAATTATTGCAACTCCAATGGTCCAGCGTGCATGTGTACTCTTTGTTCACACATAATTACTTTAAAAAATAATGGCTTTTGATTTAGGTCATTTCATTGACACACAATTCATCCAGAATCAATGTTTAAATTCCGGCAGCAACACGCGAGAAAATCTCGTAGTTTCCCTGTCTCTGAACCAATCCATGAGACTTGAACTCCCATCCCCTCAACTCCTATTTCCCATTATCAACTCCCATCCAAACGCGAATCTGCTAGTAACCAGGCTACTCTCATGGATTAGAGGACAATCAACCCGTTTCTTCTCCTCCCGTCGTAAGCGATGGGTAGGGCAGACTCTTCCCCTCCAGGCTCCACTAGCGAGCCCGTGGATCCGCCTTTCCTCTGCATGCCGCTGCGTTGGTCGGTGGCAGGGAGGAAATTCCCGGTGTCTTGGCTCCGGCTAATAGTTTATGTTAAAGTAATTTAGTCCTCTCTCAGGCGGCGCTCTAAACAAACGGCGGTGCTGTTTCTTCGTGTTTGTGAGCCCCTGTATCTGTACCGTGTTTAAAAAAAATCTGAATAATTTTTGAAGAAAGTTTGTGTTCCTTCGGCAAGGAAGGGAAGCAGAGAAAGTCAACCCACCCTCTACAAAAAGTAGACAAGTAAGAAACCTCAAGCTGCCCGGTGCATTCAAAGTCAAACCCAGCGTCGCTTCGGCCACCAGATCGCTCCGGTTTCGTTCGCCTATATAAACAGCTCCCCGTTGCCTCCGTCTCTCCCTCGCTCACACGCACACAGGTCCCGGTCCACACTTTCAGCCGCTGTCACACCCGACAAACGCACGCGCGACCAAGAACCAGCCCACCGACGACCGCGCGCGCGTCCATAACCGCGGCCATCCATCCATCCATGGCGCAGCCGCACAGGCGCGTGCTCCGCGTGGCTCCGCCGGGCTCCGCAGGAGGGGGCGGGGACGGGGAGGCGTTCCCCACGGTGCAGGCCGCGGTGGACGCCGTGCCACTGGGCAACAGGGAGCGTACCGTCATCCGCCTCGCCCCGGGGGTGTACCGGGAGCCCGTGTACGTCCCCAAGACCAAGAACTTCATCACCCTCGCCGGCGCGTCCGCCGAGGCCACCGTCATCTCTTGGGACAACACAGCCACCCGCATCAAGCACGCCCAGGTACTCCCTAGTCCCTACCTCCTTCCTGCTCGATGAAATTCCCCTGCGAGGAATTCAATTGCTGCCTCGGGATCTCCTTCACCTGCTTGCTAGATTTGCTTCCGTGTCACATGCTTACATCGCCAAATGCTTTTCTAAGCTCACGGGTCTGCTCTGCACTAACAGGCCCACTTTGATATGCTTTGGTTCATCCCTTCCTCGTTGACATGATTAACAGGCCGGCAGATAGTAGATTATTACAAGTCATTTTCTATGTTTGATGGAAATTTATAGGTATTATATCCATTGCGTCACACCCTTTCATGACTACTTCCATTCTATGATCTTATAATGTGTTGAAGATGGACAAGTGGGTAATTTAAGCAAACTATAAGCCAAAGGATTTTATTTTTCACACAGTAATTAATGTTTATGCTTCAGAAAAGGCAGAAGTCTGGTGCAGATAAGTTTAACCTAAATCTGACTTCACAGTTCTGCTAAATGTTTAATGTGTTCGTTCTCTGTCCTCTTAGTAATAATTCTAGTATCTCTGGAGTTAACCAACTGTACCTTTTACTGTCATAAAGACATCCAGGGTCATTGGGACAGGAACATTTGGCTGTGGAACAGTTATCGTCGAGGGAGAGGATTTCATTGCAGAGAATATCACGTTTCAGAACTCAGCTCCCCAGGTACTGGTTGTTCACCTATTCTCCTTGCACAAAGAGATGATCATGCAATGGGTGTGGGAAGTTGATGTATTCTGGTTGTGATGCAGGGATCCGGGCAAGCAGTCGCAGTCCGGGTAACAGCAGATAAGTGTGCCTTCTATGGTTGTCGGTTCCTTGGTTGGCAGGTATGCATATTTCTTCACCTCCTGGTTAAATCACTGCATTGATCAGAATAATAAGCAGTATTACTTGTGTGATTTTAACTTGGACTTAAATCATGTAGGATACATTATATTTACATTATGGAAAACAATACTTAAGAGACTGTTACATTGAGGGTAACTGTGACTTCATCTTTGGTAACTCTATTGCCCTTCTGGAACATTGCCATATACATTGCAAATCAGCGGGATTTATTACTGCCCATAGTCGGAAATCCTCTTCAGAATCAACTGGCTATGTATTCCTAAGGTGAGTCATCCCATGCCCATTCTTAGATCTTGTCAACTTTAGTTAGCTCATCACTAAGTTTGGTATGTAGCTTGAGCATTTCAGTATGCCGTATCTTACACCTGCTTGTTGTCATGCTCAGGTGTATTATTACAGGAAACGGAGAAGCTGGATATATATTCCTGGGTCGGCCATGGGGGCCCTTTGGGAGGGTTGTCTTTGCGCACACTTTTATGGATCGCTGTGTTAAGGCCACTGGGTGGCATAATTGGGACAAATCTGAGAATGAAAGAACCGCTTGCTTTTATGAGTACAGGTACTGGATTCATCAGATATAGTAATTTTCATCCGATTTATATGAACCTCAGATGGTCGTATGCTACAATAGCTTCTGTTTGATCTTGACACTCACATCAAATCCCTCGTAGACAATTAAACTTATGCTTCAGGAGTGATTCTAATTGCAATGTTCTTCGCGATTAGCAGCTGCGATGAGATGCATGGCATATGTTGCTATGAACGTAGCATATCAAGTCAGGTTGTGCATATTGATACATAACCAAAAACCAAACCAAACCGAAGTCTGGTTAGTCTGGTTTTTGGTTTTCGTCGCAGTAGCAAAATCCTTGATCATTCTACGGTCGGTTAGTTTAGTATGAAACTGAAAAGGAAACCTGGTACATTACTGAAGTTCCAGGCCCAGAAAGGCTTCCTGCTCCCAGTTTCCCACCCCTCTCCACTGGGCGCTTGGCTTCCTGCAAAATCCTTCACCGTTTTAGGTTTTATGCTGCTGATCAATATATCATCACATTTTTGAAATTTCGTCAATTTTGGTCAGTTTGGTATGTACCGAAACATTGCCAAAGCAGTTTGATTTTTTTTTTTGAACTGAAAGCAGTTTGATATTACTGAAACAGAATTCTATTTTGCTTCCATATCGTACCAAAGTCTTGGTACCGTAATTACCAAAAAAGTGTATTTACTGCAAACACCGTGTTTACGGAACTGAACTAACCAAATTAAAGTAATGCACACTCCTTTTTTTAGTGTGCTATACATCGTTAACCTTTTTGTCACTATTTTTCCGCAGGTGCTCAGGGCCCGGTTCCCGGTCATCAAGCAGGGTGTCTTGGTGTAGAGAACTGCTTGACCTTGAAGCAGAGCAGTTCCTTACACACTCCTTCGTTGATCCAGACCTTGATAGACCATGGCTTCTCCAGATGATGGCGATAAAGATACCAGCCTCAGCGTAGTCTGATCCCAGGATCCTACTCGTATTTCAAATCTCCTCCGTTGCCTATCTAGTAAATAAATTTGGGGAATGTATTATAAGTTTGCCACATTTCTTCACTTTTGTATCCACGTTAATCATTATATTCTTTTTGTTTAGCTTTCCGCTCCCGAACCCTAGACTCCCACTCATCCTGTTCCCCTCGCCGCCGCTGGTTGCTGCCGTCTGTGCGGCGGACAATGGTGGTGGGGCCACTCCCCCAAGCAGCCACCCTTCTGCCTGTTCGGACCGAGATCAGGTGACATGCCTCTGTGCAGTCACGCTGTAACATGCGGCCACCCAGCTGCCGTTCAAACGTCATCCAACGGACAAAGTCCATCCAAAGCAAAAAAAAAAAAAAAAAAAAATCTCTCACACACACGCACGAGGCATCCAGTCGATACAACCGAAACATGGTTCGGTTTTACAGTCTGTTTTCAGTCCAGTACTACTGCGACGTATATAAAGCTACAGAGTATTTTTTTTGAGGGTTATAAAGCTACAGAGTAGGTTGAAACAGCACTGGTTTTTTTCAGAAGTTATCAAACAGTAGCAGTTTTACTACTGACACAAGCATCAGTTTTTCAGTCAGTTTTAGTACTAAGATAAGCTGCAGTTTTTCAGTCAGTTTTAGTTCTAAGATAAGCTGCAGGTTTTCAGTTAACAAACTGCAACAGTTTACTACTGAGATAAGCAGCAGTTTTTCTGTCAGTTAACAAACATCGACAAGTTTTCAGTAACATCTTTCATGTATACTTCCATTGCATAAACATGAGCAGAGATAAACTACAGTTTATGCAAAGAATGCATAATAAAATTGCAGAGAAGCAGCACTTGTGTAAAACACTAATCTTCAGATTTCTTGAGAGACAACGATCCACTTATCATTGAAATTCAATAGCTCTAGTACAATTCCAGAACCAAGTGCTATTACTGAAACAATGATTCAGGTGTACAATTTGGCCATTTCACTTGTACAATTAGGCCACAAAATATGGTTAGCCCCAAAATACTATAGTTAACCATGTCCAAAAATACTATCTAACGAACTAGCATGCTAGAACACATAATCATGGTCACAAGGTGGAGCCGTCAAGAGCTGGGTGAAACTGATGATGCCATTGCTCTCTTGAAGATCCAAATTTGCTCCTTTGCTGTTTTCATACTTCTTCACTTGTACTTGAGGCTCCACATCATATTTTTTTTCTTTTGTTGCACACCATCTTTTTTCTTTTGTTGCTGCCAATGAGAAGTATAGTAATTAGTTTACAAATGAACAATGCAACATAGCATGTATCGTTTGCAACATACCTTTGCTCTTTTTTGTTGTTGTTGGTGTGGTAGCTTTAGTTGTTTTGCGCTTCCCCTTGAGTAACTTATCAAGCCAAGTTTTCTTTCTCCTTAAGTTTGATGAGTGGACCTCTTTTTTCTTCAGCCGTGCAGAATTAAGCAACTCATCTATTTGCTGCACTTTTGGATCAACATTTTCTTTATCTTTATATGGTTCACTCAAAGCACTAGGGGCTGCACTGAGTAAATCATCTATGCGTGGAGCAACGGAATCAAGTGCACTTTCTAGTAGCACACAACATTCATGAGAGTTGGTTGCTTTATGTGTCATATTGTGAAACTTATGAGACAAGTCCTTGTATCGGAGTTGAGCTTTTAATTTTGGATTTTCTATCACGTTCCTTCCTTGCCTATGTATGCTTCCATTGTGTGCTTCTCTAGTCCATCTCTTTAAGATATAATGTGTTGGCAATGTCTTTATATTCATCAAATCAAGAACTTTTAGACCATGTCCATGCAATATCCCTGTCCTATTAAACATTCCACAACTACATGAAACCATTTGGGTCGAATGATCACCTACCACTATGCGCTCCTTCTCAAATTGCAAATCACCGGTGCAAACTCCCAATAGCAACAACAAATTTGTTATTTCCATCCAATACTCTACAACATCCAGCCATCGATCTTTCATACTCACCTTGGAATGCTTCAAAAATAATTGGAGTGTACAATTTGCTTGCTTGCACCAACATAGGTGTGCACATCTTAATTCTTGACAACTTCTTCCTCGCCTCGAATTCAGAGTCCAATTCCTTTCTTCTTTTTACTTCCACCGTCCTCTCAAAATGCATCATGGATCGAACAATATGACAATCTGATTTCAAATGATTCTTCAACGCATTGTTGAAGCTCTCACTTAATTGTGTACTTCTCACTCCCAAATAAAGACATCTCTCATATAACATTCAACCCATTTTTCTTTCACCTTGTAGATGCTATCCAACCAGGTTTGTTTATGCACTTTTAGCCTCATATTGGCAAATGCTTCTTCAAATGTTATCTTGTTCTCATAGCCATACATAAAAGCACTAAAATCAGTGAGAATATGGGACTCTTCTTCTTCATCCTCCACTTCATGTCTCTCTTCCACTCCATCTTCCTCGCCGCCCTTCACTGGAGATTAATGTTTGCAAGAATTTTGCATTATGTGAAAGGTGCACAATCCATGATATGATTCCGTGAAAACTTTCTCTATGGATTTTTCCATTGCTACATCTTGATCTGTATAAAATTGTCCTAGGCTGCATTCCATTATGTGCAGCTAGAAATGTCTCAAATAGCCATATAAATGAGTCATGTGTTTCATCAAACATCAATGCAGCACCAAAAAGGGTTGTTTCTCTAAACTGGTTGAGCCCAAGAAAAATACCAAATGGCCTAAACTCTTTATTTGTGCCAAATGTAGTGTCACAACATCATCAAAGTGTGCGTAGTCAAGTAGCATTTAGCATCAACCAATAATATGTTGGCAATATCCTCCTCACAATCGAGCTGCAAAGCATATTTCAAATGATGGATTGTCGACTATTCTGTCATATAAAAACTTCAACATACTACCAGCATGTCCATAAGCCAACTCCCTCTGCCACTTGCTTCACAGATGATTCATTTGGTCACGACAAGTGTAACCAAGGTTAAGCAACCCACCAACTTGACCACAAGCGAACTCATGTGTGGCTTTTGGCATAATTCCAGAATCATCAGCGGTTTCTATCTCGAAAGCTTGCAGTTCTGAAATCTTCCTTTGTGATGCCAACAAGTGGCGGGTTTGTGGCAATTGAAGGTAGTGGTTGTGTTCCAACACAACATCAGTAACTTCATAATTTTTTGCCGCTCGATCCAACATAATAAGCATCCGAATTCTACAGTCAGTTCTTCTTTCAGCTATAAAATGCTTTGGCTCATGATCGGTTTAACATTTATTTCTAAGGCCCTCATTGGAACAAACAAATCTGCATGAAGTCACCTTTCCATAAATTTTGCTTTTGTTGGTGCATCTTTTCCTTACATCAAAGCCTATGTGACCCCCATATTCTACTCAAAACACCCAGGCCCCATTCGAATCTCTAAATCTCATACCAACTTCAGGTATCCTCTTGCCAATTTCTTCCATTGCACAACACTTTCACAATTGCATAATACCCAGATTCTGCAAAAATTCAAAACGACGTGTATAATCAGTGACGGACCGATATGATTACTAAAAACACAAGAAGACAAGATGGAATGCAAAAAGAAGGTAGCATAGGAACATCTCTAAGTTAAAATGCATGATGCAATCAGTACATACACATGATTGGGATTCATGTGCACATTACTCCATAAACAGAACCTACTCATCATGGCATGACCACCATAAACACGTACAGAAGCATCAAATGTGCACGTTTCTTGCCCTCTAAAGTACTGGTTTGTTACTTGCTACTAAATCAAACAACCTTGCAGAAAAACTATCTTGTGTACTTCAATTGCATAAACATGAGTAGATATAAGCTACAATTTCAGAGATGCAAGTCAAGGATGTTGTTTAATAAGGGATATGCCAAATTCATGAAAAGATGCTGCAGATTTGCACTTTTATTTAGAGAAAAACAAGCAGTCAAGCAGTACTTTAGAGCATTTGTACAACTGATCCGATGAGGGTGTAAGAACATCTTCAGGCAAAGTGAAATTCTAGAAGATGTTTAGTCTAAAGATGAACAAGAGGGGACTCATTATAGATTCATCTGGAGAGGTTCACATGGAATCTCGCGGTGCAGTGGAACTCCTCCCTCCTCTGCAGCGACGACACAACCCCTCGCCCCTCTCCTTCGTGGTGACGGCGCCCCTCCTCGCTCTCCTCGGTGACGGCCTTGGGCTGCCTCGCCTCCACCTTGGCCTCTCCCCTTCAACTCGCCTTCCTCTCCTCCGCCATGGCGACAGCCGCCCTCCAACCTCTTGTCTGCGGCACGGCGCGGCGCGGGAGAGCAGGACGCGTCCCGCAAATCCCTAGTTTCCCCCCGCCATAGTCCCCGTCCGTCACCCAAGTCTGTATAGTTGTGGCTTGTTTTCACTTGGGCCAACTAGTGGCGTTGGATCTTGTTTGAACGTTAGATGGATGGCTGCATGTTATGGCATGACTACGCATAGGCATGTCACCTGATCGTAGTCCCAATTGGTGGCGTTTGGTCTTGCCATGGCTATCAGGTGTTTTGGCCTTGCCATGGCTGTCATCCCCTCCGTCTGATCTCATGAGAATTCACACTGGAGGATGAGGATTTGACGAGAGAAGCGAGAGAGAAGGGAACGAGGCAAAGAATAGTAGGTGAGTTACATACATGTCCTTTTTTGCATGATTTCCTACGTGTCCTTACTTCTTTGATAAACCACAAAGTACAACAATCATAATTCAAATACCCCTCTCGCTACACAAGCATCCAGGCCCTTACTTGACAAGTCAACTAGCCACTCACAACTCTTAACGAGTGGCTGGTTTCAAGAACCACCTTTAAATTAGCATCCTTCATGTGGGTTTGATATCCAGGGCCACATTTGGGGGGGAAGGAAGGGACTATCAACACCCAAAACTGGATCAAAGGCAATCAGTGGGGCTCGAGTGTACGCAACGTGCTCATCCCCGGTTCGGATGACCACATCAAGAGAGGGAGAGGGGGCTTAGCTAGCTCGAGGCGCGAGGTTGGTGGGACATGGGAGTAGCAGGGGTTGGCTGCAGCCATTGGCCAAGCACGGCGGTAGAGAGAGCTTGAGGGCGAGCAAGATAGAGGGGGAAAAGAGATGCCAACACGCTGGAGAGCTCAAGTGGGCGAGAGGGAGGAGCTGGGTGAAGCTATAATGCATTGGTGCACTGTAGCATGCTCCAGAGCAAGGTCTTGGCCGACAACATGGCCATAGAAAATGCATAGAAATGAATAAGGGTGTGAACACTTGGTTTCTGATGAATATAGATGGGGTCTAGGATGGCTAGGCCAAGCTTAGGGCAGAAGGGTTCATGTTTGTGAAACCCATCAATGACTAGTATCAGCCAGGAGGAAGTTACTAGAGGGAAGAGGGGTGGAATGAGAGGGTACAATAAAAAAATGGTGAAATCTGAAGAATTTTGAATAGTGCCAAGCTCAAACCTAGAAATATGAAGAAGGTGCTTGATCTGATTTCACCCTAACTCCACCAAGCCGTGTTCAATGAAACATGATTTGGGATGATAGGGACTGAAGGTGATGCTCTGGTAAATTTCTAGTGATTTTAGCAGGAGTTTGGATATAGTACAAATTGAAACCCTAGAAATGACCAGAAGGTGTTAGATCAGATTTTGAGGAAGATGATACATAGTACCATGTGGTGAAAAGTCCATGGGGTGATCAAAATGATCCAAAGAGGCTTGGGTAAAAATTTGGAACAACGTAAGTATTTCTCCCTATTTAAAACTGTTTATGGCCTTTTAAAAAAGAATTTAAATAAAAATACTTAAATAAATTTCCAACCATTATTTTTGAAGGGAATCATGGTCTTATATACAATAGATTTTTAAGAAATTTTTAATTTAGAAAAGTAAATACTTTTATTTCAAAGCTCTGTTTTTGAATTTGGAAAAGAAAACAGGTTTAATTGCTTTTTGGCTGCAATAATCCGTAATACAAATATTTTTAGGGTTTACCCACATGGCGATATTCATTCCCTTATACAAGGCCACAACTCAGATTACAGGTATCAAGATAAAATTTAATGACTGCTTTGCATGTCAACTTTTCTTTTCGTTAACTGGAATCATTAATACATCACAAGCATGCAACGAATGAATGGGAAGGAAGTAGCTGAGTGTCATTATGACTACATGCATGTAAGTACTATTAAAAAGTTGCTAATACGAGAAGACATCATTAATTTTTGCCTCAGTTACTGTTGGTGGCCTTGTATTGATGCAAAATATATTTTTGATAGTGGCCTTGTATAGGGGAATGGATGAAGTATTATTAATCCACATTGTAAGCAATACCGGCGACAACACGCGTGGTATCATCTAGTGATCTAACACGGGACATATTTTCCGTTAACTCGAGTTTTTTTTTTGCGGGTCAACTCGAGTTTAATCTTTGAGGACATGCACAATTTCTATTTGATAAGTGCACACGTGCCTCATTTTTCCTTATTTGGCTCATTGCTTTGAACCAAATACATGAACAGTGTCACCATATACAAATTACCTATTGCTACATTTTTTTTCTTCCACTTTTCTTTTGAACCAAAGGAGCCCTTAAAAGATGGTTGTTGTTTTGTTTGAAAGCTCATTGCTATAGTTGCTAGTGAAAGGCTAGCTAATATATGTGACCCTGATGGAAAGCTGTCAACAGAACAAGGACGTAGTGATGCCCATTGGCCAACAAATACGAGCTTTTCTTGCAAGCCATAGCAAATAAGATCATGACATGCTAGCATTTACACATTAGACAGAGATGGAGATATGAATGAGAATCCAGAGATTCTGTATGGACGTACAGTGCTTTACAGGAAAACTACAGGAGCCTAACAAAACTTTGGGACGGTGCATGGACGTATGGTTGGTTGTTCGATCGCTGCGTATGGTATCCCAACCGTGTGGCGTGTGATACCAGCCGTATCTGCTGGATAGAAACCCAATCCTCCTTGAGAGTTGATGAGAGAAGGAGGCGTGTACGCGCGCACGCATGGTCGATCGCCACTCCGGCCGTGTGGTCGCATTGCTGCGACGATGATGGATGGATGGAGGCGGAACACAACGTCTTGCCAGCGACCAAAAATTTAAGGGTGCGGTGTCGATCGATCGCGCCTGCACCTTGTTGTTTGAGTTGTTTGAACGCGCATCTTGCTTGGACTTCCATGTTCAAGATCAGAATCCGAATGTGATGGATTTCATTAGGCATATGAGTGTTAACATATAGCCACTTTTTTTCCTAGTTAATGGAATATATTCATCTTTTTGACAAAGGAGTTTCATTGACTTCGTACACACCCAACCTCTCCACGATTAAATGAACACAACCAAACACATGAGGAGTAGAAGTTCCGGAGACGACATCTCCATCCAAGTGTTGGCCGGAGGGGACAAGAGGAGGAGCGGTGTTACATCAACCGCAAGGGCGACAGCGGATCCTGGCGGCATGGTGCTGTGGAGTTTCGACGACGGGTGCGTGTGGATGTATACGTGTAGGATGATGACGTTGTCTGGCGCCATGGTGGCGTTGACGGCAAGCCTGACAAGGTCGGTGCGTCAGTACTACTCTGGAGATGGATCGGTGGAAGACGCCGGCAGCGGCCTCTGAGAGTGCGCCGGACCGATGTGGGGCCCAGTCCCGACATTGTTGCTTGGCTGGGGCATCCGGTTTTAGATGTTAGTCTTTGGTGCGATGTCTATTTGGTATTTGGCTCGGACATTCGGCACCCCTTCATTAAGAGGATAGTAGCAACGATATGTGTTTCCAAGATGGTGGCTTCAGGCTTATTGAGGTATAATTTGTAAGGCATTTGTGAATAATTAATAAAATGTCTGCATGCATCGCCCAGATGCAGAGGTCGGGGATATATCCTCCTTTTTAAAAGAAACTAGTTGACCTGTTGCGCCAAATGGCGCAGAGACCCGCTGAAGCCATGTTGTCGATGAAAATGGTTTTATTTTGCAAGGACCTATTTGATATCGGAAGTAGAAATATCATTTTTAAACCATGCTATATTGAAAATATGGTTATCACAATGTGAAATCCGAGTTTGAAAAAAAATCGTATAACATGTACAGACCAGTTAAGGAAGAATTGTTTTAGTTGAAAATATGGTTATCATGGACCTGTTGCGCCAAATAGCGCAGAGGCATGCTAAATCCATATGCAGGATAAAAAAATATCCATGGCTTAATCCTCTAGGTCTATTGATACGCATTTTAATTTGATAGCACAAAATACTTGCTACCATGTTCGCAGAGACCCATTTAAAATCGAGTACGCAAATGGTGTCGTGGTTCTAACTCTGACAGTAGTGTAGGGGTACTAAAGGAGAGGCAAGATCCTAGCTATGGAGTAGTTGTTCACGCAAGTGTTTTACGAGTTCAGGCCCTTCTCGGAGGAAGTAACAACCCTACGTCTTGGTGCCCAGAGGCGGTCGACTGGATTATATGCGTGAGAGTTACAGGGGTGCGAACCCTTCCGCCAGTGGAGGGGGTGGCTTATATAGAGGATGCCATGACCCCAGTCAGCCCACGTAGCGGAGGGTTTAAAGTACATTAAGGCCTGGCGTTACTGGTAACGCCTTACATAAAGTGTCATCATGACCATAAAGACTACTTAATTACAGACCGTTTGGATACAGAGTAGATCTTGAACTCCTGGTGGTCGAGTGAGTCTTCATGGTCGAGTGTCTTCAAGTTCGTCGAGTGTCTTCCAGTCCGTCAAGTGGAGTCCCTCTAGGTCGACTGGAAGACAGCTTCTTCTAAGGATGTCCTCGAGGAGGGTACCTTGGACAGGTCCATGACCCTACCCCAGGTACATGACTTCATCATTAGCCCCCGAATGGATCGAGGTTTGAGTGAGGAAGGAGTTGATAATCTTTCCGACCTGTTTTCTGGTGCTGTAAATGTGTCTTACTCTGTATCAATGACTTTTAAGTGAGGGTGTCAACTTTTCTTTCAGTCGCCTTGATCCATTCTTTATATCTGTCGAGTGAACTATATGAACTTGGAGATTTCCGAGCGATGGATCGCAGGAGATCTTCCATCTGACAAGTTGCCCTGCGGTTAGCGGATTTAGTGGGATCCGAATTTCGGGAAGCGCGCGAAGCGGAGAAGGCCGCGGTACTCGGATGGGATAAGGCAGAGACGCCTCGATTTCCATGCCGCCTTTTTCGCCATGTATTGCTCGCGCGACTGTTTCGGGATTTGACGGATTGCCCGGGCCTACCAGTCAGCCACTCGGAAGCGACTCCATATAAGGCACCGAGCAGAGGTTTTTGAACAATGCTCCCTCATTTTCCCCTCCCCCGTCTTCAGATTCATCCGCTGTGCTTGCTATTTGTTCAGCGCCGCTGCTCCGTACCAGCCTCGTCGGCGACAATGGTGAAGGAGAAGATGGCGGCTTTGGAGTGGGCGAAGAAGGCGACGGCGAAGGCGAAGGGGAGAGCGACCAGTCGGGGTGGATCCTCGTCGCGGTCCCGCCTGCCACAAGGTTGGATCCAGGGGGATTGGTTCTGCTCGACCATCACCCAGAAGGATCTCGACGACCTGGCCAACGAAGGGCTGGTCGAGCACGGGGCAGCTAGGCTTCCGGGGACGGAGTGGCAGCCGCAGCCTCAGGAGGGTGAGTGTGTCCTCTTAGCGACCCATGTCAATCGTGGGTTTTCTCTGCCGCCGCATCTTTTCTTTCGGGGGTTTCTGAACTTCATCTGGGCACAGCTCCATCACTTCACACCCAATTCCATTGCCTATCTCGCCGCTTTCGTGTCTTTGTGCGAAAACTTCTTGGGTTGTCGGCCGCACTGGGGCCTTTTCAAACACATATTCACTTGTCGCTCTCAGACGGTAAAAAAGGCTAATCCGAATGACAAGAAAACCCAAGTAATCCAGATGTGCGGGGGTCTTGGGGTCCAGATGAGGAGTAAGAGTGCTTTTCTAGCTATGACCCTTCCCCAGTCAGTTAGAGGGTGGCAGTCGACCTGGTTCTATTGCCAAGACCAGTCGACGCCAGGGCAGTCGACTGGGCTCCCTCCCTTCTCCATGAGTCGAGTGAACAAGCCGTCTTCTCTGAAAGTGCTACCGGAGGAGAAGGCTCAGGTTAAAATGTTGATGGAGCGTGTAGTCCAACTCATTCGCGATGGTGTGACTGGCATGGATCTTCTGGAGGTTTTCCTTCGACGGCGCATCCAGCCACCCCAGTACCGGGGCCACCCGATGTAGTTGTACTATGGTACTGAAGACACCACTCGGGTCCACCCAGAGGAGGTCGACGACGTCACACTGGAGAGGTGGATGACTGCCATCACAGGGAACAAGGACAACCCTCATGGGGCCAGGAGGATCCCGCCACTCGACCAGTCTTATGAACCAGACAAGGTATGACTACTTATCTCCGACTGTAATCATGTTTCGTCCATTCTGTTTTGCTGCGGATCAGTCGATCGACTTTTGTCTTGTTTGTTGTCTTTCAGGCTACCACTGAGTTGTATTCGATGCCAACGGGGCGCAAGCACAGACCGAGGAGGAGGAAGGAAGTGCAGGTGAAAGTCAAGAGGAGTGGGAATCGGATGGCGATGAGGGTGATGAAGATGCTGGCTCTGATGAGGAGGAGGAGGAGGAAGAGGAGGAGGAAGTTGTGCCTCCCCGTTCTGAAAGAAGGTCCAAGCTTGCCCATGACCCTGCAGTCGAGCGCGGCAAGGGGGCCGCGCCTGTTGTGCAGTCGACCAAGCATCCTCGGACGGCCTCTCCGGCGCCGACTGAGAAAGCGCCAAAGCAATCTCGAGTGGTGCCGCCAAAGCTGACGAAGGCCTTGCCGAAGATGAAGATGGTGATTCCCACTATTTCTGGGTAATGACATAACTTGTGTCCTCTTGTTTCTCATGGATTTATTCTTGGTCGATTCGTTAACTGAGCGACTGATTTCTGAAACTGCAGTGCTACTTCTGATACCTCGGCCAGACCTGAAGATCAAGAAATGGAGGATGCCGTCACTTCCAACCCTGGTATGACCTTTGAGGTTTCGTTTTCAGTCAGTGGGATCTTCGTTTTTAACTTTGACTCTTTTCTGTAGCTCCATCTAATATCATCATTGATCTTCCTGACGATGATGAAGACGAGGAACCACTGAGGCAGAGGAGGAATAGGAGAGCGTCTGCTGGCAAGACAGCTCAGGTCGTATCAGCACCTGAGACGTTGGTTGCGGAGGGGGACAACATCACTCGGCCTACAGTATCCTTTGTGGTGCCACTGACGAGTGCTTGCCCTTCGTCCTCGAGTGCTGGTCAGCCTTCACTTTTCTCTACCCACCACGTCCCCGAAGACCAAGCAAGCGCTGCTAAAGAAGCCATACGCCAGGCGGGGGTCATGATGGAGCAAGTGAAGGTGATCCGAGATTCCAGTCAAGCGGCTTATGACGCCAGTTCAGCCCTTCAGAGCAATGTCCAAGTTGGTCGGTCACTGCCTGTTCTGTTAGGATATGGTACCTGAAAACTTTTCTTTCTGAAAATCTTAGTATCTGTCGTACGCCCACTGGGTGTGTCAATTGAGATTCTGGATTGGTGGGGGCACGCTGAGTGCACCCACTGGGTGTAGTCCCCAAGGCTATGGTCGACTGCTGGCAGTTGACCATAGTCTTTATGTCTTGAGCTTTTTTCTCATTACTGTCTTCACTCGATCTGGTCGAATGGAATCATAAACCAGTGGGGGCACACTGAGTGCACCCACTGGGTGTAGTCCCCGAGACTGTGGTCGACTGCTGGCAGTCAACTACGGTCTGAAGAACACCCTCTTTTTTTTGGGTCGACTGACCGACTCTAGCTGATAGAACTGGTGGGGCACGCTGAGTGCACCCACTGGGTGTAGTCCCCGAGACTATAGTTGAATGTTTAGATTCGGCTGTAGTCTTAGAAATACTACGACTTTTCTCTTAGTCACTCGGAAGTGACCTATCTTTGACGTCTGTCGATTGGCTCTTCGCAGAAATCTTGCGAGCTTACAGATCGTTATACTGAATTGGAGAATAAGCATATCCAGCTCGAACTTGATCTGAAGCTTGTCCAGGAGAACTTCATGAAGGCGAAGAAGGAGGCAAAATGTATGTTTGGTGAGAATCTTGACGACTGCCTTTGCTTCTTGTCCATCCCCGAGCCTGATCTTACTGTGATTTTACAGATAAACTGAGGGATTCTCTGAAGAAGAAGGATCTTGACCTTGTTGAGGCGCAGAAAGCAGCTTCCGAGAAGACCAGGCTCGCATAAGAAAAGTTGGCTTCAATCAGCAAGCTTGAAGAGGAAAATACTAAACTGGAAGCTGCTCTCGACGTGGCCAACCAGGAGGTCACTCGACTGAAGAATGACAAGATGGTCCTGAGTGACAAAGCTAGCGAACTGGCGGGAAAGAAGAATGATCTGGAGGCTTATCTGGGAGGACTCGCCAAGAAGCTATTCCTCATGCTTGAAGGTAACCCTTTGTATCTGACAGGCTTTTTAATTTTGGCCTCACCACCAAACTGCTGCCTTAACTTTGGGGTTGTGTCTACAGAGTTCTGCCAGAACTTTGAGGAGGAGACTGGTCGACTGGAGACGAGCCTAGATCCCATCAACTCTCCTGTGAAGGATGAAACTTCCATGAACGTGCTTCGACTCAAGTCTCGCGTTGCTACCGTTGTCGACTATCTTGCAAGGCTGAAGGTTGCGACGTCACGCATCGACACGGCGCTCTGGCCAGGAGAAGCACTTCAGAATGACCTTGAGTCTCTGATGACTCGACTGAACGAAGTTCCAAGTCGAGTGCAAGAATGGAAGAAGTCTTCTGCTAGGTGCGGTGCCGATGTTGCTTTATTTCTGGTCCGTGTTCACTGCAAGGATGCGCGAGAGGACAAGCTGGCAGCTCTCAAGGTGGCCAATACCAAGAAGCATGACCTCCGGTCCTTCATGGAGACCTTCATCGCTGTTGCCACTCGGATCGCAGATGGAATCGACCTGGATGAGTTCGTTGCGCCTTCCAGCCCTCCACAGGAGGGGTAAAAAACTTCTATGATGCTATAAATTTGCCTCGGAATGCCGAGTGGTTCTTGTAACTGATAAACTTTAACAGGCTTGGTGCCTGAGCACTTCTAGATCCGTAAGACGTTATCTGAACTTAGGTTTGCCGTTGAATATGTTTGCTTCTGCCTTCAAACGATCATCATCCTTTGCTTGGAATATATACTAGTGTTTGTGATGCTCTTTTGCAGGTAGGGACGAAGCACAAATTGCAATCGACTTGTACTCGTCATGCTTAGGCGAGCGCTGGGCTGCAGCTAAGCCCCCGAGTGGGAGGTTTGCTCTCCACTCGATGGGATTTTCAAAAACTTAAGCGAGCATTGGGCTGCAGCTAAGCCCCCGAGTGGGAGGTTTGCTCACCACTCGGTAGGATTTTAAAAACTTAGGTGAGCACTGGGCTGCAGCTAAGCCCCCGAGTGGGAGGTTTGCTCTCCACTCGGTAGGATTTTTAAAAACTTAGGCGAGCACTGGGCTGCAGCTAAGCCCCCGAGTGGGAGGTTTGCTCTCCACTCGGTAGGATTTCAGAAACTTAGGCGAGCACTGGGCTGCAGCTAAGCCCCCGAGTGGGAGGTTTGCTCTCCACTCGGTAGGATTTTTTAAAAATTTAGGCGAGCACTGGGCTACAGCTAAGCCCCCGAGTGGGAGGTTTGCTCACCACGCGGTAGGATTTTTAAAAACTTAGGCGAGCACTGGGCTGCAGCTAAGCCCCCGAGTGGGAGGTTTGCTCGCCACTCGGTAGGATTTTCATGGTGTACCTTCGAAGGAGAAGATAGCAGTCGACCTGCGCTTCGTCCTCCTTGCGGAGCGCACGTTGTATTTGTGGCGTAGCTCGGAAGGAGAAGGCAGGAGTCGACCTGCGCCTCGTCCTCCTTGGGGAGCGCATGTTATATTTGTGGCGTAGCTCGGAAGGAGAAGGTAGGAGTTGACTTGTGCCTCGTCCTCCTTGCGGAGTGCACGTTGTATTTGTGGCGTAGCTCGAAAGGAGAAGGCAGGAGTCGACCTGCGCCTCGTCCTCCTTGCGGAGCGCATGTTGTATTTGAGGCGTAGCTCGGAAGGAGAAGGTAGGAGTCGACCTACGCCTCGTCCTTCTTGCGGAGCACACGTTGTATTTGTGGCGTAGCTCGGAAGGAGAAGGTAGCAGTCGACCTGCGCTTCGTCCTCCTTGCGGAGCGCACGTTGTATTTGTGGCGTAGCTCGGAAGGAGAGGGCAGGAGTCGACTTGCGCCTCATCCTCCTTGCGGAGCGCATGTTGTATTTGTGGCGTAGCTCGGATGGAGAAGGTAGCAGTCGACATGCGCTTCGTCCTCCTTGCGGAGCGCACATTGTATTTTATACTTAGGAGAACACTAGGTTGCAGCTAAGCCCCCGAGTGGGAGGCTGGCTCACCACTCGGCAGGATTTTGTTTAAACTTAGACGAGTACTTGGACTGCAGCTAAGCCTCCGAGTGGAAGGCTGGCTTACCACTTGGTAGGATTTTGTTTTAAACTTAGGCGAAACGGATTCGCGGCTAAGCCTCCGAGTGGAAGGCTGGCTTACAACTCGGTAGGATTTTGTTTAAACTTAGGCGAAACGGATTCACAGCTAACCCTCCGAGCGGGAGGCTGGCTCACCACTCGGTAAGGATTTTTTTACAAACTTAGGCGAAACGGATTCGCAACTAAGCCACCCACTGGGGGACTGATTTGTGTGAACAAAAGTAACAACAATCACTGGGAAAATTATAAAACTCTTGTCTTTGATAAATAAACTACAGAAGTACTTTTATTACAACTCATCCGAGTGAATACTTAAGTATAAAAGGGGCGGAGCAGATCCGCATTCCAAGCTCGTGGCTCATTAATCTGGCGATCGACGTTGTAAAGACGATATGCTCTGTTGTGGAGAACTTTGGTAACAATGAAGGGGCCTTCCCAGGTAGGGGCGAGTTTGTGCGGCTTCTGTTGGTCCACTCGGAGGACCAAGTCTCCTTCCTGGAAGGCTTGGCTCTTCACATTTCTGGCGTAGAATCGGCGCAAGTCTTGCTGATAGATGGTCAACCTAATCATGGCCATCTCTCTTTCCTCTTCCAGAAGGTTGACTGCGTCCTGTCGGGCTTGTTCTGCTTCGAGTTCAGAGTAGAGCTCGACTCGCGGTGCATTGTGAAGCAGGTCACTTGGCAGAACTGCTTCAGCTCCGTATACCAGAAAGAACAGAGTTCTCCCAGTCGACCGATTTGGAGTAGTCCTCAATCCCCAAAGAACTGATGGAAGTTCGTCAACCTACGCGCCTGCTGCGTGCTTGAGGTCATGCATCAATCGGGGTTTCAGTGCCTTGAGAATTGGGCCGTTTGCTCTTTCTGCTTGTCCATTCGACTGGGTGTGGGCGACTGAAGCGTAGTCGACTCGAGTGCCTTGAGAAGCGCAGAAGGCTTTGAACTGATTGGAATCGAAGTTTGACCCATTATCAGTGACGATGCTATGCGGAACTCCATATCTGAATATCAATTCTCTGATGAAGCTCATGGCAGTGCCAACATCAAGATTTTTAATGGGCTTGGCTTCGATCCACTTGGTGAACTTGTCGACTGCCACCAGTACATGGGTGAAGCCGCTCCTACCAGTTCTCAGTGGTCCAACCATATCTAACCCCCAAACAGTGAAAGGCCAGACGATTGGAATGGTCTTCAAGGCTGAGGCGGGCCTGTGTGACATGTTGGAGTAGAACTGACATCCTTCACATTTGTCGACTATCTATTTCGCCATTTCATTTGCTCTGGGCCAGTAAAAGCCTGCTCGGTATGCTTTAGCCACGATGGTCCGAGAGGACGCATGATGGCCACAGGTCCCCGAGTGGATATCATTGAGAATCATTCGACCCTCTTCCGGTGTTATGCATTTCTGGCTGACTCCAGTCGCGCTTTCTTTGCATAACTGTCCCCTCATGACAGTAAAGGCCTTGGATCGACGGATGATCTGCCGAGCCTCTTCTTCATTCTCTGGGAGCTCTTTCCTTAGGATATACGCGATGTAAGGCACTGTCCAGTCGGGAATGATAACCAGAACTTCCATGATTAAGTCAACCACGGCTGGGACCTCAACTTTAGTCGGATCCGTGGCACTTTTTGGCTGCGGGGCTTCTTCGATGAAAGGATCTTCCTGAACTGACGGCGTGTGAACATGCTCCAAAAATACGCCACTCGAGATGGCTTCTCTTTTTGAACCTATCTTTGCCAACTCATCAGTTGCTTGGTTTTTCAGTCAGGGAACATGATGGAGCTCTAATCCCTCGAATTTCTTCTCCAGCTTTCTGACTGCATTGCAGTAACCAGTCATGGATGGGCTTCTGATATCCCACTCCTTCATCACTTGGTTAACCACCAAATCCGAGTCACCGTAGACCATGAGGCGCTGGACGCCGAGTGAAATGGCCATACGCAACCCATACAAAAGTTCTTTGTATTCTGCTTCATTGTTGGAGGAGTCAAAGTGAATCTGGAGTACGTATCTGAGCTTATCTCCTCGGGGAGAAACCAACACTACCCCGGCACCGGAACCATTCAGCATTTTAGAGCCATCAAAGAACATAGTCCAGTGCTCCGAGTGAACTTGAGTCGGTAGCTGCTGTTCAGTCCACTCGGCGAGGAAATCTGCTATTGCTTGGGACTTGATAGCTTTCTTTGCCTCAAATCTGATATCAAGGGGAAGGAGTTCAATCGCCCATTTTGCCACTCGACCAGTTGCATCTCTGTTGTGCAGAATCTCTGATAAGGGGGCGTCGCTGACGACTGTGATGGTATGGTCAGAGAAGTAGTGAGAAACTTTCTTCGTGGTCATATAAATCCCATATACAAGCTTCTGATAACGAGGGTATCGTTGCTTTGATGGGGTCAGGACTTCAGAAATATAGTATACTGGGCGCTGAACTTTGAAGGTTTTCCCTTCTTCTTCCCGCTCGACCGTAAGTACTGTACTGACGACTTGTCCTATGGCTGCAATGTAAAGCAGCAAAGGCTCTTTGCTAATCGGGGCAGCAAGCACCGGCTGGGTGGAAAGCAGGGCTTTTAACTCTGCAAACGCTGCGTCAGCTTCAGGAGTCCACTCGAACTTGTCTGACTTCTTCATCAGTCGGTAAAGAGGCAATGCCTTCTCACCGAGACGAGAGATGAATCGACTTAAAGCGGCCAAGCAACCAGTAAGCTTCTGAACATCATGCACACGCACAGGTCGTTTCATTCGGAGTATAGTGCCCACTTTCTCTGGGTTTGCATCGATTCCTCGTTCGGAAACGAGCAAACCGAGTAACTTTCCGCCAGGAACTCCGAATGTGCACTTGGATGGATTAAGCTTGATATCATACCTCCTGAGGTTGGCAAATGTTTTAGCGAGGTCAGTCAGCAGGTCAGAACCTTTCCGTGACTTGACCACAATGTCATCCATGTATGCTTCCACATTCCGACTGATTTGAGTGAGCAAACACTTCTGAATCATCCTCATGAACGTGGCTCTGGCATTCTTGAGGCCGAATGGCATGGTGACATAACAGAAGCACCCAAATGGGGTGATGAAAGCTGTCTTGATCTCATCGGGTCCATACAGACGGATCTGATGGTATCCGGAATAGGCGTCTAAGATAGACAGTCGCTCACATCCCGCAGTCCAGTCGATTATTTGATCGATGCGGGGAAGAGGAAAATGATCTTTCGGGCAGGCCCGATTGATATGTTTAAAGTCAATGCACATGCGAAGTGAGTTGTCCTTTTTGGGGACCATGACAACATTGGCGAGCCACTCGGAGTGGTAAATCTCTCGGATAAACTCTGTTGCTAAGAGCTGAGCCACCTCTTCGCCAATAGCCTTCCTTTTCTGGACGGCGGACCATTGCAGATGTTCCTTGACAGGTTTTGCCTTTGAATCGACTCGCAGAAAATGCTCAGCCAGCCCCCTGGGTACACCTGGCATGTCAGAAGGTTTCCATGCAAAGATGTCCCAGTTCTCACGGAGGAACTGGATGAGCGTTCTTCCTATTTGGGGTCGAGTGTTGTGGAGATGTGAGTCGGAGCAGCGTTGGGGTCGGTCGGGTGGATGTGAACTGGTTTTGTCTCACCGGACAACTGAAATGCTGATTCTGTAGCGGGCTTCTTGGCTCGCAACAAATCACTCGGATCCGCATTCCTCTGGTGTTCCTGCCACTCTTCTTCCACCATATGAGCATCGGTGATCTTTGAGCCTTTCTGGAAGCACTCTTCTGCCTTCTTGCGATTACCAATAATAGTGATGATGCCCTTAGGGCCAGGCATCTTCAATTTGAGGTACACGTAACATGGCCGAGCCATAAAACGTGCATAAGCTGGCCTGCCCAAAATAGCGTGGTAGGCACTCTGGAAGTCTACAACCTCAAATGTCAGCTTTTCTTTGCGGAAGTTCTTGGAATCACCAAAAACCACATCGAGAGCAATCTGGCCGAGTGATGTGGCCTTCTTGCCAGGAATGACTCCATAGAAACTCATGTTGCTTGTGCTGAGTCTGGACACCGGAATGCCCATCCCTTTCAGCATCTCAGCGTACAGTATATTCAAACTACTGCCACCATCCGTCAGCACTTTAGTCAGTCGAGTGCCCTCAACGACTGGGTCGACCACCAGAGCTTGCCTCCCAGGGGTGGCTATGTGCGTCGGGTGATCAGGCTGGTCGAATGTGATGGCTGTCTGAGACCACTTCAGATAATTGGGTGTTGCTGGAGCAACCATATTCACCTCTCAGTTTATAACTTTCAGTCGACTTTTGCTCTCAACGTCAGCAAAAATCACCAAAGTAGAATTGACCTGAGGGTATTCCTCGTCACTATCTCCCTTGTCCTCAGCTTTGTCTGACTCCTTTTCCTTATCCTTGGGCTGTTTCCCCTGGAACTGCTGTATCAGAAGTCGGCACTGTCGAGTGGTATGCTTCGGGTAAATGAAATTACCCTCTTCATCTTTCTTCGTGTGGATGTGACACGGCAAATCCATCACGTCATTTCCCTCTTTATCCTTCACTTTCTTGGGGTTCCAAGGTCCTTTGGGCTTTCCTTTGAACTTTCCTTGAGTCACGGCCAAGGTTTCTCCAGGAGCAGCTGGCTCGGCTTTCCGCTTTTGCTTCCGACTGGAGTTCCCTCCTCCGGTTTCCTGGGCGACTGACTTGTGCTTGCCGCTCCGGAGCCGATCCTCTTCCTCACCATTGGCATATTTGGTGGCTATCTCCATCATTCGACTCAGAGACATGTCTCCAGTTTGACCAAATTTTAGGCTTAGCTCTCTGTACTTTACGCCTTCCTTGAAGGCGCAGACTGCGTGGTGATCAGATACATTCTCCACTATGTGATGCAACGTGATCCATCTCTGGATGTAATCTCTCAGAGTCTCATTCGACTTCTGCACACAAGATTGCAACTCTGTCAGTCCTGCTAGTCGCTTGCATGTTCCTCCGAATATTCTGACAAACACTCGGGAGAGGTCCTCCCATGTGTAAATGCTGCTGGGTGTCAACTGATTCAGCCATGCCCTGGCTGACCCTTCCAACATAAGAGGCAGATGTTTCATGGCCACCTCGACATTTCCGCCGCCGATCTGGACAGCCACTCGGTAGTCTTCAAGCCAAGTATCGGGCTTAGACTCACCGTTGAACTTGCTGACTCCAGTCGCCAACCTGAAGTTGGGAGGAATCACTGCGGCTTGGATGGCTCTGCTGAAACACTCTGGTCCGGAGACATGCACTCGGCTGCTGGTGGGCACATCTCTGTCGTTGCCCTCTCTGTGAGCTCTATTCTGGTCGACCAGACCTTGAACGATGATGGATCTCGCATCAAAGCCTGGTTCCTTGGGGTCGACTGGGATTCTTCGTCCGCCACTGCGCTGGCGCCTGTCATCCTGCTGTCGAGGCACATAGGATCCACCCCTTGGAGGAGGAGTGGGCGCTCGACGTCGATCGTTACAATCGAATCGGTGATCATACTGCTCATGGTTCCTATACTGATCGTGCCGGTCACCACGCCCTTCACGCCTCAGAGGCGATCTGGGGCTATGAGCCGACTGGACCGTATTCGCTGCCACGGATCTGCTGTGAATCCTGTTCCGCGACTGCGATACAGCTGAATTCTGATCTCCTGCTGCCCGGAGCAAATCTCTGATCTGCATCAAGCCTCTGCCAGCCTCCGACTGGGAAGGCTGAATTGACTCTGCTATACGGGCTGCAGCTGCTAAATTCTGAATCGGAGTTCGATATACCTGAGTCGGAGGTGGGAAGAGCTGACGTCGACTGGAGTCAGGGACTCGTTGTCGCGCACGCTCGTCGAGTGCTCGCTGAAGGTTCTCCAGTCGAGTGTGCTCAGCCAGGTTGGCCAAGCGCGCGTCCTCCAAGGCGCGAGCCTCAGGGGTTTCTCCAATGAGAGGAGTATGAAGGGCATCCATGTTCCGGCGGCGAAGTTCTTCCCTCTGCAACGAATTGAGGGGCTCGGGAAGGTATTCCTCATGGGGATGCAACGGATCGCCTCCGCCGTTACCTCCCTCAGCGCCAGAAAAGCCGGGGGACCGTGTGGTACATTAACCATCAGGACCTCCACCGCTGGATCACTGCTGTCGCACTCGGATGCAGTCTCTGCAGAGCCAGTCGACAGGTCGAACAGGCCATAGAGAGATTCGTCGGGCTCGATTGCCGCGACTTGGGCGGTGGTCGACTGGCGAGCCACCGCGTGCCTCATCCACCGCTGAAGCCTCGACCGACCGGAGCGCTTGCATCGGCGGGAAGCTAGGAGGGAGGATGACACAAAAACCGGTCGATACTGGGTCGACGGTTGCCGCAGGAGGACACCGCGGGCGCACGCGTGAAAGTGCGTCGCTCCGCGGACTGGGAGCACGTCGACGTCGAGCGGAGCCTCCTGAAGCCAGGCAGAGTCGTCGGCGATGAACGTGAGCGCGCCGAGACGGATCTCGCGGCCCTCGACCAAAACTCCGCCTGACACCATGACGAAGGCGATCGGAAAAATTGCAACTTCTCCAATAAATCGCTAAGACACCTGCCCCACGGTGGGCGCCAACTGTCGTGGTTCTAAGTCTGACAGTAGTGTAGGGGGTACTAAAGGAGAGGCAAGATCCTAGCTATGGAGTAGTTGTTCACGTAAGTGTTTTACGAGTTCAGGCCCTTCTCGGAGGAAGTAACAGCCCTACGTCTCGGTGCCCAGAGGCGGTCGACTAGATTATATGCGTGAGAGTTACAGGGGTGCGAACCCTTCCGCCAGTGGAGGGGGTGGCTTATATAGAGGATGCCATGACCCCAGCCAGCCCACGCAGCGGAGGGTTTAAAGTACATTAAGGCCTGGCGTTACTGGTAACGCCTTACATAAAGTGTCATCATGACCATAAAGACTACTTAATTACAGACCATTTGGATACAGAGTAGATCTTGAACTCCTGGTGGTCGAGTGAGTCTTCATGGTCAAGTGTCTTCAAGTTCGTCGAGTGTCTTCCAGTCCGTCGAGTGGAGTCCCTCTAGGTCGACGGGAAGACGGCTTCTTCTAAGGATGTCCTCGGGGAGGGTACCTTGGATAGGTCCATGACCCTACCCCAGGTACATGACTTCATCAAATGGCGTAGAGACCCACTAACACGTGTGCTTTGAAAATAAGTCGATGTATCAATAGACTTGTTCGTGGGCAGGCATGTATGCCAACTTAAACATCATAAGCAAGTTCCGTGAAAAAAATTACCCGTTGCACCAAATGACACAAGGTCCCAGTTCAAACCCAGAGTTATCTGCAAAAAAATATTTCTAATGTAACAATTGTCTGTATCGATCTTTGTAATGCTTAAAGATAAGAACGATTCTTTTAAAACATGTAATGTCATTTTCAGCCTACTAATATCAAGATGTAAGAAGGCGAGAGAAATATACTTGTTCCAATTATCTTCTCCTGATTCAAACGGTTGAGAACTTGAAGCAAAATGGAGCGAAAGCCCAATTTAAACAAAGAACTTAAGCCATTATTTTTCTCAACTTAGGCGTATATGATCTTGACTTTGAACAGAGAATTATTTGCATATCAAAGCCTTCATTTGGTGATAAAGTTTCTCCCCTATGTAACTTATCATTCACAATGTTATCATTGATAAGTAATACTCCCTCCGCCACCAAATATATGACTTTTTTGCAAGCTATCACTTACACAAAGGATCTCCCAGAACCTATGGAATAAAATTGATCACACAACCTTTTTTTAGAGTGCCATTGCCAAATGGAGCAGACCCGCTAAATCCATATGTGCATTGAAAAGAAAATTCAAGGTTTAGTTGTGGGCAAGCATAACAAATTTAACCCCTCTTAATGAAAAAAGAACAAAGGCTTGCTGTCTAGAATAAAAATGGAGGCTTGCTGTCTACAATAAGACGTACAATAACATTACTCATTGCGCCAAATGGGGCAAGGTCCCATTTCAAACCAAGAGTTATTTGAAAACAAATGCTTGACAATCTGGCAATGACAAGATCCTTTTGATAATGAAAACTAAAAGAAACATAGCCTCAAACTATGTAATAGCAAAATGTGGGCATTCTTTCTATACAATTTTGCTATGTTAATTGGAACTTAGGAATCCACGTCACGCTTTGTCCTTGATGCGTTGTTGGTAAACTCTCCCCTCCCACTCCTCTGGATCCATAACATTTTGTCCTTCATAGCCCCTTTATAGATCAGATGCATTGTAATTCCTTCATTTTTTACAGGAGCTGAAAAAAAATGCATTGTTGTCTTTTCAGTGATGCATCCACTCTCTACCATCTCTTCTTTTTTTAAGAGAACTGGACAAACAATGCCCAACACCATATTTATGACATGTTGTTCTACTGTAATAGAAGTGCAAACATGAAATGACGAATCAGGATTCTTGTGTAAGTGGCTGACTGGAGTTGCAAGCTTTCTCCGGGGCGCCACACACAACTTGAATATCCTAGATGTGTTTTCCGAGTTGTAGAATCCGCATCAGGTAATCATGTGAGTCTACTATATATAAACTGTAGGCAAAATTCAGCAACAAAGGTAACATACGTAGTGAGAAACTGAATAACAAAAGAAATACTTTCAACCAAGTCCAGAGGAACACATAGTATGCCCAGGAACTTTTCACTAAAGTCACAATGCAATTACTCATAACAGGTTTGTTCTAGAACCTAGCTATTCTTTAGGCAATTGCGGAGACAATATTATACAAAAACACTCCTACTCAACCTCAGGAAAGAACCATCAGTGTTATTCAGTGTTTAACCTTTGTACAGTAACAACATGTGCATATTCATCCTATTTTTCGTCTACCTTACCAAATAAAATGGCCTCAATCTTACAGAAATTATTTTTTAATCTAGTCAGCTGCTCAAATGTATAAATTAATATTTAAGTTTCCAGGAATATAGAAGTCCTCTTAAAAAACATCAGCATACTAAATGAGGATGGAAACAACAACACACAACCGGCTCACACAACCAAAAAATAAGCAGCACAGGGTAAAGGAACACAAAAATGCAACGCTGTAAGCCTGGATGGGAGGACGACCAATCAGTCAAACATACATAGGATGCACTGAAATCGGTAAACTATTATTAAGCGGAAAGAGTTGTCTAAATTTCAAAAAAATGACAACAACATGAACATGAACAATTCTAAGAGAAAAATGAAAACCCAATTGCTCGTACTTTTTTTAACTTTTGGCCATGTGCATGTTTTTCATGCATTCGGCATACTAAAAGAGAGACAAATACGTGAGCGCACATGCTTTGGTATTACGAAACTACACTCATTTCGGTTATAGACAATGGTATCAGGAAACTACACTCATTTCGGTTATACACAATGTAGACCATAAGTTGGCAACTATACTTCCAAAGAAAGACAAAATTTACAACGTGGAGAACAAAGTAAAGAGGCAGTACATGGTATTGCAAGCAAGAAAACAGGAAGTAGTGCTACTAATTTTCGGCTTATATACATAGCCAATGTAGCTTATGTAGAGCAGTGGTGAATCCATTATGAACAATAATTCAGATTTATGCATATAGTAATGCCAACTCTTTACAAAATCTGTAATTCGTACGATTTCCCTCCCCAACTGTTATAGATGAGCATACTCCTACATAGGACTATTTTCAAATTATGTAACTTAGATCCACAGTACTAAACCTAGAAGCAACCTCAGCAACAAAGAAAATATTAAAAATAAAGACTGCAAGTTAAACAAGCCAGACACATCATTTTACATCTAGTTCTGAAATTGCCATCATTATGCTGACTCAAAAATAAAAACATAATGGAAAGATGTTAGATAAACATCATAGGAGTAATATTGATGTGGCATTAATTAAACGTTAAGAGAAGATGATCCCAATGGACAATATCAAACCGTACATAATTTTTAGGTCACATGTTACGGTTTATCGGCCCACCTTTCTGATTATTCATTTAGTGAAATGATATAACTATCTTTTATAAGCTACAAAGAGCTCAACAGTTAGCTTCAAGGTCCCATGAAAACTCAATAGGATATACGCCATGGCAGTACCTGGCCCTATTTCCATATTCAATGCACACCATCTAATTCTAATAATAATCAAATCTAAATTAAAATGATACATAGATTTTTTGTATTTAGAGATAGGACCAAGTTGGAGTAGTACAGAGAAAATCAAACTTTATCCTAGCATTACACAGAAGAAACATGAGTCACTTATCATAATAACAGAAACATATGAAATAAGGATAGGTTCCATCCCTACCTTGACATCCTGAGCCGCTGCACCTCCATCCACTATGCCCATGGATGAAAAAACAGAGGGCGGCTCAACTATTCAAAGCATAGCGCCCTTGCTGTTGTAGTAAAATTTGTAAAGTACTGGCCTGCTCACAAGCAGTTAACATACTCACAGGGAAAGATTGTCTTTCTAGGCATGTACTCTGCAACAAGCAATCTCTCATCACCTTGGGAGGAACAGCCAAGCTGATTTGCTAACCTTTTGCCCAAGAGCTGACCAACTTATTTAGCATCTTCCTAAAGCATAATTATTTCCCCAAAAGATATGGGCAAATCTTAGAAAAATCACTGGCACGGTATGGATCAAGTTAAAATATGCACCCATACGGAACGTTTAAAAAAGGAACAAAAGAATTAAACCCATTAGCTATACATGCTCTTTACAGGGTATACATGAACTATACAGCAAACTACACATGAATATAAACTGGGGCTATGACTTCACATTGTACAAAAAAAGTCAATAAAAATGGATGACCTATTTTCAATCCAATGTGTACCAGGATTGAAGCAAGTAATGGACTGCAACGTTGTAAAATATATATAGAAACTTGGACATCGAACGACTCTGTAACGCAAAATCATAGGCGCTAACAAACAATAAAAAATTTTACACCATATATATTATTACATATTAAAGTTCACATAACCATAACATGAATGGCCCATCAATAAACAATTAGACCGACGAAGAAAGGTCATGTAGCTAGAGACAACACAGCAGAATTACAATACTTAGAGAAAGAGAAGCATGTGTGTAGCGAGAAAGAACAAGCATGTAGGGAAGAAAGAATCAAGCAAACCTTGAACAGCAGCACAGAGTTGCAGATGCAGCAACCTAGTAGATCGTCGAACCTGCTAGACAAACGGGGATAGACCTGTCAGACTACATGCATAACGGTGCACACACAGGCATAAAAACAGTAGGCACATTCTTATAGACAAGCAAAACAACAACTAATTACCAGAGCTAGAAAGCAGAACAGGCCAAGAAAGCAGGCTAGATAGAGGACTACACCAAGGCGGACCAGCAGGCAAAACGAGATAAAAAAAGGTCACCACACACACATTTCATCGAACATGTTGCATGCAAGCAAACAGAGTGCAGACTAACCTCAATGGCAATGGCAGAACCATGCGACAGCGGACGCAGGACACAACGGGAAGAAACCAATGTGCACACGTAGGGGACAAGATGAAGAACACATAAGTTAGTAGGGCGCAGGTTAAAGGAAGGAAAGAAGCAAGAATCAAGTAAAGAAGGGCACCAACCTCAACAGGCAGTGTTCATCCAGCGCACGAAGGCTATTGCAATGGACGAGCACACCACCGGCGAAGAAGGATGAACAATCCAACCGAGGAGAACCCATAGGCACCTGGTACAGAAAAATGGCCAGCATAATTAGAATCAACTAACGGTGGCTAAACAAGCAGAGTAGACCATTGACAAAAGGGACAAACATTGACGAAGAGAACAAGGGAGGAGCAAGCTCGCCAAATCCTAAAGGGGAAAGAAATCCAGATCTTACTGGATTAGAAGAGGAGAGGAGGCGGCGGCCGCTGAACTCGCCGTCAGCTACGGTGCAGCTGCCCGTTTCGACCGTGCGGGCCGCAGCAGAGGAGGCGGGGCTGAGGCGGCGCGTCGGGACGACCAGCGGCTGCAGTTGCTCCTGCTGCTCTGGCCCGTGGGCATCCCTCCATGGCCGACCCTGCCTCCTGCTCCGGCTGCTCTGGCCGGCTAGCCTCCCTCCACGGCCGACCTCGTCATCATTTGCCATTGCACCAAGCCCCGCTGCTTGCCCCCCGCAGGCGCCGGCCTTCTGCCCAGACCCGACCCATGTGCCACCAATCTAAGCGACGGGTCAACGGCGGCGTCCTTCCCTGCCTTGTACTCTCCCATCGGCCATGGATCCATGGTAGCCGGTGCAGGCGTCGGGGCAACGATGGGGAGAGGGAGGAAAGGCGGCGATGAGCATACACGCAAGGGAGAGGGCTAGGATTCGTGGCTTCGTGCTGTGGCAGCTGAGGGAGAGAGATCTAGGAGGGAGGGAGGGGTGCGGCCTGCGAGCGAGGGGCTTTCGAGGACACGACCGACACGACGCACGATGCGGCCAACTGCTCCGCGGCTCCCCATGATGCAGGACGCGGGCACATGCGGCAGTCCACCTTGGGCCCACCCTGTGCGGGCCCTCCATGACGCACACTGCAGGACCGCCCGCCCAACCCATCCCGCGCGCCGCTCGAACGACCGCCCAACCGATCGTAGCCTAGCCAGGGCAGCCGACGAGCGGGGCCAGAGCAGCACGGGACCACATGTCATCGCGAGGAGAACGCCCAAACCGGGTGTGTATGCGTCGGCTGACCCCGTCCGCAGCTTCCCACGACGCACGACCGCAGCAGCAGAAAACCAGAGGGCAAACCGGGGAGCGCAGACCGCGCAGTGCCCACGACGTGAGCACGCGGTGCGGCAGGAGGGGCTGCGCACACACCCAAAAAACGGCAACCCAGCCAATCAAATCCTGCCCGAGCCCGCAGGTCATTCCCCGCTCAAAACTGACCCCGCGGTCAAAACGCAACCGCAGATTTCCAGCGAAGATCCAACGACACACAGCAAAAAAAAGACCAGGTTGGCCAAGATCTAACAGCCGAGGACCATGCAAATCGAGGGAGAACCAGGGAGGCGAGTTGCCCAGCCTCTTTATTGGTTTAAATATCGCCATCCAAGTGGGATAAAAACATCCCTAGCGCCTGCTCCAACCGGATACACAGTGTTATATATACAATTGATGCTCATGTTGCAGCAGAATAGATCACTAACGAAGCCAACACGTACCCTACTAGATATCCTGCAGATTTCATCTTTGAACAATAATATCATTTCTAAAGTCAAAACGACCGAACCAAGGCTACAGCCTACCTAGCGCTCTCACCCTTATGTATGCACTAAACTTTTGATCCATGTCAACTACTCCCTCTGTTCGGAATTACTTGTCGCAAAAATGGATGTATCTAGACGTAATTTAGTTCTAGATATATCTATTTTCGAGACAAGTAATTCCGAACGGAGGGAGTAGTTACCAAGCATGTTGGCAATACTACATGATGAATACTCCTTCCATTCCAAAATAGATGACCCAACTTTGTATTAATAGTACAAAAAGAAGAGACGTTTCAACTTTTTTTTTGAAACGGAAGTAAAAGTTTTGCCTCATCTATTAATTAAGCAGAAGAGAGTTGCCTAGTTAATTAACGGAAAACCGAGTTAAAATCGTCACAAACTGCCGAGCAGCACACACAAGGTAACCCCCTACACACCTCAACAAAGAGGACCTCATCTAGATACACTCTGGCATCATCGTCATCACTTCTTCCCAACAGGCGTCATCGCCCTCCCTAGACTTCGAGCAAGCGACTCCGACTTTGCCGAAGAAAACCTCGACCCAACCCTCACCGTAGAGGTTGTGCGGAAAGTCATAAGACCCGTGCTAGACCCAGCCACCCGCATCAAATGCGGCACGGCTCCGACTCTGATGGAGAGCTCCAAAGGAGAACCACGCACGGCTGGCGCCGTGAAAGACCACTGAACAGACCACCTGCTGCCTGTTATCGTTGCCACAGGGGCCCCGCCGCCGCAGCTCCGACTTCACTTCAACAAAACAACCCGAGGTAATCGCATGGACACGTCAGAGAAGAGCTGACTACCGCAACCATTGCCATGCCTACGACATCACTCGCCTTCGCCATCGTTGCCACAGAAACCTTGACACCAACACCACCATCTTCCACTAGTCCCTCTTGCCAAAGCCCAGCTCCAAAAACAAAGCCCTCAAGAGGGGATATGTCACCAAGGTGTCGTCTTCGTCTGATCACACAGATCTAGGGTTTCCCCTAGAGTTGCAGCAACCGGCCTGTGCGTGAGGGGTGAGGAAACAAAACAGAGATGCCTCCAAGAAGGTCCACGACACCCACAAACATCGCCATCACTGGTTAATCAAATGACAACTCTTTGTCCATGGCTAGGAAACTTAACCATCTTTGATTAATGAGCTAGTCAAGTAGAGGCATACTAGTGACACTCAGTTTGTCTATGTATTCACACATGTATCATGTTTCCGGTTAATACAATTCTAGCATGAATAATAAACATTTATCATGAAATAAGGAAATAAATAATAACTTTATTATTGCCTCTAGGGCATATTTCCTTCAGTCTCCCACTTGCACTAGAGTCAATAATCTAGTTCACATCATCATGTGATTCAACACCAATATTCACATATGTATGTGATTAACACACATAGTTCACATCGTCATGTGACCAACACCCAAAGGGTTTACTAGAGTCAATAATCTAGTTCACATCGCTATGTGATTAACACCCAAAGAGTACTAAGGTATGATAATGTTTTGCTCATGAGAGAAGTTTAGTCAACGGGTCTGTCACATTCAGAGCCGTATGTATTTTGCAAATATTCTATGTCTACAATGCTCTGCACGGAGCTACTCTAGCTAATTGCTCCCACTTTCAATATGTATCCAGATTGAGACTTAGAGTCATCTGGATCGGTGTAAAAGCTTGCATCGATGTAACTCTTTACGACAAACTCTTTTATCACCTCCATAATCGAGAAACATCTCCTTAGTCCTCACTAAGGATATTCTTGACCGTTGTCCAGTGATCTACTCTTAGATCAAAATTGTATTCCTTTGCCAAACTCAGAGCAAGGTATACAGTAGGTCTGGTACACAACATAGCATACTTTATAGAACCTATGACTGAGGCATAGGGAATGCCTTTTCATTCGTTTTCTATTTTTGCCATGGTCGGGTTTTGAGTCTTACTCAACTTCACACCTTTGCATCACAGGCAAGAACTCTTTCTTTGACTGTTCCATTTTGAATTACTTCAAAATCTTATCAAGGTATGTACTCATTGAAAAATCTTATCAAGCATCTTGATCTATCTCTATAGATCTTGATGCTCAATGTGTAAGTAGCTTTACTGAGGTCTTTCTTTGAAAAACTCCTTGCAAACACTCCTTTATGCTTTCCAGAAAATTCTACATCATTTTCGATCAATAATACGTCATTCACATATACTTATCAGAAAGGCTGTAGTGCTCCCACTCACTTTCTGTAAATACAGGCCTTTCCAAAAGTCTGTATAAAACCATATGCTTTGATCAACTCATCAAAGCGTATATTCCAACTCCGAGATGCTTGCACCAGTCCATTGATGGATCGCTGGAGCTTGCACATTTTGTTAGCACCTTTAGGATTGACAAAACCTTCTGGTTGTATCATATACAACACTTCTTTAAGAAATATCCATTTAAGGAATGCAGTTTTGACATTCATTTTCCAGATTTCATAAAATGTGGCAATTGCTAACATGATTCAGACAGACTTAAGCATTGTTACAAGTGAGAAAATCTCATCGTATTCAACACTTTGAACTTGTCGAAAACCTTTTGCAACAAGTCGAGCTTTGTAGATAGTAACACTACTATCAGTGTCCCTCTTCCTCTTGAAGATCTATTTATTTAACTTGGCTTGCTGATCATCGAGCAAGTCAACCAAAGTCCACACTTTGTTCTCATATATGGATCCTATCTCAGATTTTATGGCCTCAAGCCATTTCGCGGAATCTGGGATCATCATCGCTTCCTCATAGTTCGTAGGTTCATCATGGTCTAGTAACATGATTTCCATAACAAGATTACCGTACCACTCTGGTGCGTGTTACTCTGGTTGACCTACGAGGTTCTGTAGTAATTTGATCTGAAGTTTCATGATCATCATCATTAACTTCCTCACTAATTGGTGTAGGAATCACTGGAACTGATTTCTGTGATGAACTACTTTCCAATAAGGGAGAAGGTACAATTACCTCATCAAGTTCTACTTTCCTCCCACTCACTTCTTTCGAGAGAAACTTCTTCTCTAGAAAGGATCCATTCTTAGCGACGAATATCTTGCCTTCGGATCTGTGATAGAAGGTGTACCCAATAGTTTCCTTTGGGTATCCTATGAAGACGCACTTCTCCGATTTGGGTTTGAGCTTATCAGGTTGAAACTTTTCACATAAGCATTGTAGCTCCAAACTTTTAAGAAATGACAACTTTGGTTTCTTGCCAAACCACAGTTCATAAGGCGTCGTATCAACGGATTTCGATGGTGCCCTATTTAAAGTGAATGCAACTGTCTCTAATGCATAACCCCAAAACGATAGTGGTAAACCGATAAGAGACATCATAGATCGCACCATATCCAATAAAGTGCGGTTACGATGTTCGGACACACCATAACACTGTGGTGTTCCAGGTGGCGTGAGCTGTGAAATTATTCCACATTGTTTTATATGAAGGCCAAACTCATAACTCAAATATTCTACTCCATGATCAGATCGTAGAAACTTGATTTTCTTGTTACGATGATTCTCCACTTCACTCTGAAATTCTTTGAACTTTTCAAATGTTTCAGACTTGTGTTTCATTAAGTAGATATACGCATATCTGCTCAAATCATCTTGTGAAGGCCAGAAAATAACGATACCCGCCACGAGCATCAATACTCATTGGATCGCATACATCAGTATATGTTATTTCCAATAAGTCACTAGCTCGTTCCATTGTTCCGGAGAACGGAGTTTTAGTCATCTTGCCCATAAGGCACGGTTCGCAAGCATCAAATGATTCATAATCAAATGATTCAAAAAGTACATCTTTATGGAGTTTCTTCATGCGCTTTACACCGATGTGACCCAAACGGCAGTGCCACAAATATGTTGCACTATCATTATCAAGTTTGCATCTTTTGGCATCAATATTATGAATATGTGTATCACCATGATCAAGATTCAATAAACCATCAACATTGGGTGTATGACCATAGAAGGTTTTAAACAGAATAACAATTTATTCTCTGTCTTAGATGAATAATCGTATCACAATAAACATGATCTAATCATATTTATGCTTAACGCAAACACTAAATAACATTTATTTAGGTTCAACACTAATCTCGAAAATATAGGGAGTGTACGATGATGATCATATCAATCTTGGAACCACTTCCAACACACATTGTTACTTCACCCTCAACTAGTCTCTGTTTATTCTGTAACTCCTGTTTCGAGTTACTAATCTTAGCAACCGAACAAGTATCAAATACTCAGGGGCTACTATAAACACTAGTAAGGTACACATCAATAACCTGTATATCAAATATACCCTTGTTCACTTTGCCATCCTTCTTATCCACCAAATATTCAGGGCATTTCCTCTTCCAGTGACCATTTCCTTTGCAGTAGAAGCACTTAGTTTCAGGCTTTGGTCCAGCTTTGGGCTTCTTCACGGGAGTGACAACTTGCTTGCCATTCTACTTGAAGTTCCCTTCCTTTTCCTTTGCCCTTTTCTTGAAACTAGTGGTCTTATAAATCATCAACACTTGATGCTCTTTCTTGATTTCTACCTTCGTTGATTTCAGCATCACGAAGAGCTCGGGAATCGTTTTCGTCATCCCTTGCATTATAGTTCATCATGAAGTTCCACTAACTTGGTGATGGTGACTAGAGAACTCTTCCAATCACTATCTTATCTGGAAGATTAACTCCCACTTGATTCAAGCGATTGTAGTACTCAGACAATCTAAGCACTTGCTCACTAGTTGAGCAATTCTCCTCCATCTTTTAGGCGAAGTATTTGTCAGAGGTCTCATACCTCTTGACATGGGCATGAGTCTGAAATACCAATTTCATCTCATGGAACATCTCATATGTTCCGTGACGTTTCAAAAACGTTTTTGTAGTCCCGGTTCTAAGCCATAAAGCATGGTGCACAAAACTATCAAGTAGTCATCATATTGAGCTAGCCAAATGTTCGTAACGTCTGTATCTGCTCCTGCAATAGGTCTGTCACCTAGCGGTGCATCAAGGACATAATTCTTCTGTGCAGCAATGAGGATAAACCTCAGATCACGGACCAAGTCCGCATCATTTAACATTTTTCAACATAGTTTTTCTCTAGGAACATATAAAAAACATAGGGAAGCTATAACGCGAGCTATTGATCTACAACATAATTTGCAAAATACTACCAGGACTAAGTTCATGATAAATTTAAGTTCAGTTAATCATATTACTTAAGAACTCCCACTTAGATAGACATCTCTCTAATCATCTAAGTGATCACGTGATCCAAATCTACTAAACCATAACCGATCATCACGTGAAATGGAGTAGTTTTCAATGGTGAACATCACTATGTTGATCATATCTACTATATGATTCATGCTCGACCTTTCGGTCTCAGTGTTCCGAGGCCATATCTGCATATGCTAGGCTCGTCAAGTTTAATCTGAGTATTCTGCGTGTGCAAAACTGGCTTGCACCCGTTTTATATGGACGTAGAGCTTATCACACCCAATCATCACGTGGTGTCTAGGAACGACGAACTTTGGCAACGGTGCATACTCAGGGAGAACAGTTTTATCTTGAAATTTAGTGAGAGATCATCTTATAATGCTACCGTCAATCAAAGAAATATAAGATGCATAAACGATAAACATCACATGCAATCAATATAAATAATATGATATGGCCATCATCATCTTGTGCTTGTGATCTCCATCTCCGAAGCACCGTCATGATCACCATTATAGCGACCAGACCTCAAACAGTCTGATCTCTGTGCATAAGTGTCATCCCTGGATCGCCAATACTGACACGCACAGTACTTGAAGGATTTATAACAGAGTAGCAATCACACACTTATTACATCGAATGTCTCAAAAGAGAACTTATTACAATAAATATGGCTTAAGGCCATCTAATGACGATAACAGCGGAAGACTTGGAAGATAAGTGAGTCCATCAACTCCAACGGCATCACTGAGTATAAGACCACGACCTAAGGCACCTTACTCGTCGTTTGAGAAGTCTGCAACATGAATGTTGCAGCCCGAAACGGGTCAGCACATGGAATATGCTGGCAATGTAACACATAGAGAGTAATGAACAGAATAATGCTATCACTACATGCATATAGGGCTGGTGGAAAGCTCTATGGTTACAGTTTTGCATAAAGCCAATTTTCCCCTACAACAAAGGAATAAATTTTATTTAACTATCATGGTGGTTGTTAAACATTGAGAAGGTTCATCCAACTCAATCCCAATTAAGCATCATCATTAAAGCCAACAAATTAAATTAAAGTAACATGATGAGATTCACATGATAATCTAGGTACTAGATACTCAAAACGTCCATAGCCGGGGACACGACTAACCATGATTAGTTTATACACTCTACAGAGGTTTGTGCACTTTTCCCCACAAGACTCGATCTCCTCCGTTGGAATTCTCGCACTACAGGGTGTTTGAGAAACGGATGACCGAGACATAGTCTTTCAGAAGTGTTTACACCTTACGATGGGTAGACAGTTACACCTACTTTCCCCTACATCTGTTAGTATACCACTATAAGAGTTCACATGACTTAATCAACTATGCTAGAGCCCATAATAGCTTGCGGTTGCACACAGAAGTTTCTAGCATGAATAATATCATGATCCCTTTGAGCCTGGGTGGCGGTCCATAAAAAAACAGGCAATCACTGGGATCCCCAGGTGCCTCAATCCACCCAGATGTGTATTAAAGTTGCCACCTTAAATAAACCATTAATTAACAATCTCACATATGTCATGGATTCACTCACCCAATCCACGTCTACGAGCATAGCATAGCAATATAAGCAAACGTAGAAGTAACTCCCAAAGGTTTGATAATAAAACATGTAATAGGTACTATCTCATCTACTTCCCAAAACCCACATATTAATCAGATCCTAATCATGCAATTGTTTGAGGATTGATCTAATGCAATAAAACTGGGTAGTAAAGAGGTATGATCAAAGTGTTACTTGCCTTGCTGATGATCCGTGAAACCTAGAGATTCAAAGTAGCAAGCGGCGCACTCCGGGTACTCTATCGCAAACAAACAAGCATACAATAAGCACTCAACTAATGCACAGGTAAAGCTCAAATAAGAAAACCTAACCAGAAAGTTCAACTTAAGAACTCCGGTTTGCAAAAAGAACCAAATCAAACAAAGCAACGGAAGTCAAACAACGAAAGAAACAAGCTTCGTTTACTAATCTGGACATAAGTCAAATTTTACAGTAGCAAAAACTTGTTTGAGTTGGTTAAACCGAAAGAGGGTTTCGAGACGAAACTCTAGGCGCTTGAATCGTCTGATTCCGATATACGAGCGAAAAGTTATACTAAAACAAAAATCGGATCAGAAATCACGATCTGGAATAATCGCGGAAAATCCGAGAAAAAGAAAAACTGACGAACAGGCTAATGAACGGACGTTCGCTGTCTGCGACTAAATGGTGAAACTCATTCATTAAAACTAACGAACGAGTGAACGCTCGCTAAATAAATAAACCAAAAAAAACGTAGGGTTTTCACAAAAACCGAATCGGTTTTCTCTAGAAAACCGGGACGACGAGCGCCTACCTCGGCAAGGCTCCGGCGAGATCCGGCGGCTCCAGCAGGGTCTGGTGGGGCTGTGGGGCTCCTGGGCGGCGGCGGAAAGCGGTGGCGACGGCGGCGAACGGCGGCGGCGGCGCGAACAGCGGCGGCGAGGTGGCGGGGTGGTTTGGGTGGTGGTGGGGCTGGCGGCGGTATTTATGAGGGGGCGACTTGGGGAAGGGGGCGCTGGGTCGGGGTCGGCCTGGGGAGGCGTGCCCTGGCCGGACTCGGCGACGGCGGCGGGGAGGACTCCCTCCCGCGGGGAAGGCGGCGGCGGCGCGGGCTTGGCCCGGCTTGGCTGGGCCTTCAGCCCAGTCGGGCGCGCGGAGACTTTAAAAAAAATCCGCTGAAACTTAAATAAATCCTAGAAAATAAAATAAAATACTAAAAATGCCAAAACAAATTTTCACCGTCTAAATAAAATATTTGGAACGAGATGAACATTTTCTTGGCCCTAACATGCAATTTTGAAAAACGTGCAATTTTCGTAAATTCAAATAAAATAGCGATAAACTCCAAAATAAAATCTTATTTTACTTTAATATTAAATCCTCAATATTTATTTATTTTGGGAAAGTCATTTTATACCCTCTCTCTTATTTTTTTAATAGAAATAACTGAAGATAAAATAATAAAAATCAAATGATCCTATTTTCAAAATTTGAGAAAACCCAAATATGAAAATAACGAAATCCCCAACTCTCTCCGTGGGTCCTTGAGTTGCGTGAAATTTCTAGGATCAAGCCAAAATGCAAATAAAATATGATATGCAATAATGATCTAATGTATAACCTTCCAAATTGAAAATTTGGGATGTTACAAACCTACCCCCCTTAAGATGAATCTTGCCCTCGAGATTTGGGTTGGCTAGAAAATAGGTGAGGGCGGTCCTTCAGTAGATCTTCCTCTTGCTCCTAGGTGGCTTCATCTTCAGTATGGTGGCTCCACTGAACTTTGCAAAACTTGATAACCTTGCTGTGCGTGACTCGGCTGGCATACTCAAGAATCTTGACTGGTTTCTCCTCGTAGGTCAAATCACTATCCAACTCAATCGCTTCCAGCGGCACTGTATCCCTCAGTGGAATATCAGCCATCTCTGCGTGGCACTTCTTCAACTGGGAAACGTGGAACACATCGTGAACTCCTGACAATCCTTCGGGCAATTCCAACTTGTAAGCAACTTCTCCCATACGCTCCAAAACTTTGTATGGTCCCACAAAACATGGTGCTAACTTTCCCTTAACTCCAAAACGCTTAACTCCTCGTAGTGGGGATACCGAAGATAAACTATGTCTCCAACTTCGTAAATTGTCTCCTTGTGTTTAGAATCTGCATAGCTTTTCTGCCTGGACTGGGGTACCTTGAGCCTATCGCGAATCAACTTCACCTTCCGTTCAGACTCCTTAATCAAATCTGGTCCAAACAACTGGCGGTCTCCAACTTTGTCCCATAATAATGGTGTCGTGCACCTCCTTCCGTACAGAGCTTCGAAAGTGGCCATCTTCAAACTGGATTGATAACTGTTGTTGTAAGAGAACTCCGCATATGGTAAATTGTCGTCCCAACTAGATCCATAATCTAGCGCACAAGCTCTCAGCATGTCCTCCATAATCTGATTGACTCCCTTGGTTTGTCCATCTGTCTGCGGCTGTACTGAACTCTAGCCTGGTACCCAAGGTTTCGTGCAACTGATTCCAGAACTTTGAGGTAAATTGGGTTCCTCTTTCTGATACAATGCTCCTCGGAACTCCATGCAAACATACGATCCTGGTCATGTATATCTTTGCCAACTTAGCACTGGTGTAAGTGGTCTTCACAGGGATGAAATGAGCTACCTTCATCAAACGATCGACTATGACCCATATTGAGTCATAGCATGTACGTGTCCTGGGCAATCCTGTGATAAAATTCATGCCTAGCTTATCCCAATTCCATTCAGGTATTGGCAATGGCTCTAGCAATCCTGCTGGCTTCTGATGTTCTGCCTTTACTCTCTGACATTCATCACAAACTGCTACATACTCCGCAATATCCTTCTTCATTCCGGTCCACCAGAAAGTGTCCTTCAAATCTAGATACATCTTGGTGTTTCCCGGGTGAATCCAATATGGTGAATCATGGGCTTCTTGCAGAATCAACTTCCTGATCTCCGGGTCTTTGGCACATAAACGCGGTCCTCAAACCATAAGGTATCGTGCTCATCCTCACGAAAACCTTTAGCTTTTCCTTTGCTCATTTTCTCCTTTATCGCGGCAATCTCCCTGTCAGTCTTCTGAGCTTCTCTGATCTTATCCATCAAGGTAGACTGAATCTCCAATGCTGCTACATAGCCTCTCGGAACTATTTCCAAACATACCTCATGAAGATTCTTGGCTAATTCCTTCAGTAATTCTCCGGTCATGAGCGTGTTGACATGGCTCTTGCGGCTCAACGCGTCGGCTATTATGTTAGCCTTTCCTGGGTGATAATGCAATATCATATCATAATCCTTGATGAGCTCCAACTATCTCCTTTGCCTGAGATTCAACTCCTTCTGCGTGAAGATGTACTTCAAACTCTTGTGATCCGTGTACACCTCACAATGATTTCCGATGAGAAAATGTCTCCAAGTCTTCAATGCGTGCACTACGGCTGTTAACTCCAAATCATGTGTAGCATAATTCAACTCATGGGGCTTAAGCTGTCGTGAGGCATAAGAAACAACTTTTCCCTCCCGCATAAGCACTGCTCCAAGTCCTCGACATGAAGCGTTGCAATACACCTCATAATCCTTGCGTTGGTCTAGCAGAATCAACACGGGTGATGTAACCAAACGTTTCTTCAACTCCTGGAAACTAGCCTCACATTCATCAGTCCATTTGAACTTGGTGTCCTTCAACAACTCCGTCATGGGCTTCGCAATCTTCGAGAAATTCTCAATGAACCTCCGATAGTATCCCGCGAGTCCAAGAAAACTCCGGATCTCTCCAACTGTCGTTGGGGCTACCCAATTTGTCACAGTGACAACTTTGGTGGGGTCTACTGCTATTCCTTCTCCTGATATAACATGTCCGAGGAATCCAACTTCCTTCAACCAAAACTCACATTTGCTGAACTTGGTGTATAACTGATGTTCTCTGAGCTTTCCAAGTACCAAACGCAAATGCTCCTTATGCACTTCTTCATTCTTCGAGTAGACCAAAATATCATCAATGAACACCACGACGAATTTATCCAGAAACTCCATAAACACCTTGTTCATCATGTTCATGAAATAGGCAGGTGCGTTAGTCAGACCAAATGACATAACAGTATACTCATACAGCCCGTACCTGGTGGTAAAAGCCGTCTTAGGTATATCCTGCTCTCGAATCTTCAACTGGTGATATCCTGATCGTAGATCAATCTTGTAAAATACCTTAACTCCTTGCAATTGGTCAAACAAGTCATTGATCATCGGCAGCGGGTACTTATTCTTGATTGTCACTTCATGTAGTCCTCGATAATCCACAACCATCCTCAATGATCCATCCTTCTTCTCCACTAAAAGTACTGGCGATCCCCAAGGTGAAGAACTTGGGCGAATATAACCTTTATCCAGTAGCTCCTTAATCTGCTTCTTAATTTCCTCCAAATCCTGTGTGGGCATCCTGTACGGTCTCTTAGATATTGGCCCTGTGCCTGGCAAAAGCTCAATGAAAAACTCAATGTCTCTATCCGGTGGCATGCCTGGAAACTCTTCCGGAAATACATCAGCGAAATCCTTCACCACTGGTACTTCCTCCTGTACAACTCCTGATAAGGAATTTACTTGTGTCCTCTTCGGTTCATGCCGTGATACATACTTGATCCTTCTTCCTTCTGGGGTGGTAAGCAAAATCGACTTACTGGCGCAATCGATATTTCCTCCATATATCGATAGCCAATCCATACCCAGAATCACATCCAAACCTTGCGATTTCAAAATGATTAAATCTGAGGGGAAAACATGCCGACCTATGTTCAATGGCACTTGAAAACATCCTTGACTAGCCATATACTCCGCTCCTGGTGAGCTTACTAACATAGGTGTTCTAAGAACTTTGGTGGGCAGTTTATACTTATCCACAAATCCCCTTGATATGTATGAATGCGATGCACCAGTATAAAAAAGAACGATTGCAGTAAATGACTTAACCAAAAACTTACCTATTACTGCATCTGGCTAGGGTTCAACCTCCTCCACGTTAACGTGGTTCACCTGTCCCCTGTTGAAAGGGTTCGGCTTCTTCCCAGAGCTTCCATTGCCATTTCCATTCTTAGCTTCAGGACATTCATTGGCATAATGTCTAGTCTTCTAACACTTATAGCAAGTGACTTGGCTCAGATCCCTCTTGGCTGGGGTTGATGGGTTGGTACGGTTATGGCCGTTACTTCCTCCATTCCCATTACCATTCTTGGGGCCACTATGATTATGCGAACTCCCTCCTCCATGGGTATGCTGAAAATGTCCTCCCGAATTTGGGGTAAAATGAGGTTTTTGCTGAGCTCCAGAATTGTACTCCCCTTGTCCATACTTCCTCTTGCGGTTGTCGATCTGCTGCTGCTTCCCTTCAATCATGAGAGCTCTATCTACCAACTCCTGGTAGTTGTTGAAAGTTGCTATCATCAACTGCATGCTCAGCTCATCATTCAATCCTTTCAGAAACTTCTCCTGCTTGGCTGCATCCGTAGCAACGTCATCTGGGGCATAACATGCTAGCTTACTAAAGTCATCCACATACTGGCCAACTATACGTCCTCCTTGGCGCAAGTTGCGAAACTCACGCTTCTTCATGGCCATAGCTCCTGCTGAAACATGGGCAGTACAGAAAGCCTGCTGAAACTGGTCCCATGTGACAGTGTCGATAGGATAAGTGGCTGTGAAATTCTCCCACCATGATGCTGCGGGTCCATCTAGCTGATGTGCGACAAAATGCACCTTCTCCGCATCTATGCATCCTGCACTGGTCAACTCCCTTCCCGTCTTGCGGAGCCAATCATCTGCAACTATCGGCTCGGTGCTAGTGGAGAACATCGGCGGATTCAGCCTCAAGAAATGGGCTAAGTGGTCAACAGGTGGTGGTGGTGGTGGGTTATTGTTGTTATTGTTCCCCTGATTTTGATTCTGGACTAGAATCTGCATCAATGCATTCTGCTGCTGGATCAATTGAGTGAGCTCCGGTGGGAAAGCAAATCGATTGTCATGTCTCAGAGGCATCTGAGGGTTTAGAAAAGATGAGAATATAGAATAGACTGAGGTCTAGAGAGAAAACACTACCCATATGCACATGAGACAAAAGCAAACAATATCACTTCAATCAATTCAAACGAGGGCATACCACGGTCTAACTATCGTTACAAAAGTGCTCAGACTATACTATATACATGGGGGAATACTACTACTGTTATTGTGGTCGACTAGAAAAATTAATCGGTCGAAGACTCCATGATATCTGCTCCAGCTTCATCAACAAAGTCATCATCGCTACTGTCCGGGTCCAAGTCGGTGTCGTCGATGATGATGTAGTTCTCCGGGCAAGTGCAATCATCGTCTTCTCCTCCAGTCGCGGGAAATCCCATGAATACTTTTAGCTTCTTCTTCAGATCATCATACTTCTCCACGAGTGTTGTCATTTCCTCTTCATATCCATCGCGTGTAGACTTGAGTTCTTCTTCCAGCTCCATGATCTTGGTCAATGCCTTCTTCAGATCTATCATGCCTGCGCACATTTGGTTCTCTTGGCGACGAATGTGCTGGTTTAACTCCTGTATGAAAGCTGCAATTGATCTATCCTTCATGGTACTGATTATCTCCCATTGCTCATCTCGGCACCCACAAATCTGGTAAATAGTATCCTTGAGATCCTTTTGTAAACTTCTCCAATGCGTCCAATGGTGATGTGGGCCACCATGCTCTTTCCTAGACTCCATGTTGGTGCATCGAAGGAAAACTCTATGGTTCATTGAGGGGCATGAACGTTCTTCCTGGTACTTGAACTTGAATCATCCAACACTCCTCTTCGGGTAAAGTGGCGATGTAGGTCCCGGTGAAACTAGGTACTCCGATATTCAGGTACTTAGTGACTTCCTTCAAGTGGCGTCCAAAGGGTGTATCTTCATCCGGTTGCGTGAACTTGTTCCTTGCATCCGCCATACTAAAAGAGTAGAAAAGATGAGGAGTCATAAAATGAGAAGATAGTAGTGATCTAGGGCTTTAGCTTAGTGGTCGTGTCCTACAGTCAGCGTGTGCTCTGATACCATCTTGTAGTGACCAGACCTCAAACAGTCTGATCTTTGTGCATCAGTGTCATCCCTGGATCGGTAATGTTGACACACACAGTACTTGAAGGATTTATAACAGAGTAGCAATCACACACTTATTACATCAAATGTCTCAAAAGAGAACTTATTACAATAAATATGTCTTAAGGCCATCTAATGACGATAATAAAGGAAGATAAGTGAGTCCATCAACTCCAACGGCATCACTGAGTATAAGACCACGACCTAAGGCACCTTACTCATCGTCTGAAAAGTCTGCAACATGAACGTTGCAGCCCGAAACGGGTCAGCACATGGAATATGCTGGCAATGTAACACATAGAGAGTAATGAACAGAATAATGCTATCACTACATGCATATAGGGCTGGTGGAAAGCTCTATGGTTACAGTTTTGCATAAAGCCAATTTCCCCCTACAACAAAGGAATAAATTTTATTTAACTATCATGGTGGTTGTTAAACATTGAGAAGGTTCACCCAACTCAATCCCAATTAAGCATCATCATTAAACCCAACAAATTAAATTAAAGTAACATGATGAGATTCACATGATAATCCAGGTACTAGATACTCAAAACGTCCATAACCAGGGACAAGGCTAACCATGATTAGTTTGTACACTCTGTAGAGGTTTGTGCACTTTTCCCCACAAGACTCGATCTCCTCCGTTGGAATTCTCGCACTACAAGGTGTTTGAGAAATGGATGACCGAGACATAGTCTTTCAGAAGCGTTTACACCTTACGATGGGTAGACAGTTACACCTACTTTCCCCTACATCTGCTAGTCTACCGCTGTAAGAGTTCACACGACTTAATCAACTATGCTAGAGCCCATAGTAGCTTGCGGCTGCACACGGAAGTTTCTAGCATGAATAATACCATGATCCCTTTGAGCCTGGGTGGCGGTCCATAAAAAAACAGGCAATCACTGGGATCCCCAGGTGCCTCAATCCACCCAGATGTGTATTAAAGTTTCCACCTTAAATAAACCATTAATTAACAATCTCACATCTGTCATGGATTCACTCACCCAATCCACGTCTACGAGCATAGCATAGCAATATAAGCAAACGTAGAAGTAACTCCCAAAGGTTTTATAATAAAACATGTAATAGGTACTACCTCATCTACTTCCCAAAACCCACATATTAATCAGATCCTAATCATGCATTGTTTGAGGATTGATCTAATGCAATAAAACTGGGTAGTAAAGAGGTATGATCAAAGTGTTACTTGCCTTGCTGATGATCCGTCAAACCAAGAGATTCGAAGTAGCAAGTGGCACACTCCGGGTAATCTATCGCAAACAAACAAGCATACAATAAGCACTCAACTAATGCACAGATAAAGCTCAAATAAGAAAACCTAACCAGAAAGTTCAACTTAAGAACTCCGATTTGCAAAAAGAACCAAATCAAACGAAGCAACGAAAGTCAAACGGTGAAAGAAACAAGCTTCGTTTACTAATCTGGACCTAAGTCAAATTTTACAGTAGCAAAAACTTGTTTGAGTTGGTTAAACCTAAAGAGGGTTTCGAGACGAAACTCTAGGCGCTTGAATCGCCTGATTCCGATAAACGAGCAAAAAGTTATACTAATACTAAAATGAAAATCGGATGAGAAATCGCGATCTGGAATGATCGCGGAAAATCTGAGAAAAAGAAAAACGGACGAACAGGCTAACGAACGGACGTTCGCTGTCTGCGACTAAACGGTGAAACTCATTCGTTAAAACTAATGAACGAGTGAACGCTCGCTAAATAAATAAACCGAAAAAATAAAAAAACCTAGGGTTAAAAAAAAACCGAATCAGTTTTCTCTAGAAAACCGGGACGGCGGGCGGCTACCTCGGCGGGGCTCCGGCGAGATCCGACGGCTCCGGCGGGGTCCGGTGGGGCTGCGGGGCTCCTGGGCGGTGGCGGAAAGCGGTGGCGACGGCGGCGAACGACGGGGGCGGCGTGAACGGCGGCGGCGAGGTAGTGGGGTGGTTCGGGTGGTGGTGGGGTTTGCGGCGGCGGTATTTATGAGGGGGGGCGTCTTGGGGAAGGGGGCGCCGGGTCGGGGTCGGCCTGGGGAGGCGTGCCCCGTTCGGACCCGGTGGCGGCGGCGGGAAGGACTCCCTCCCGCGGGGAAGGCGGCGGCGGCGCGGGCTTGGCCCGGCTCGGCTAGGCCTTCGGCCCAGTCGGGCGCGCGGAGACTGTTTTTTGTAAATTCCGCTGAAACTTAAATAAATCCTAGAAAATAAAATAAAATACTAAAAATGCCAAAACAAATTTTCACCATCTAAATAAAATATTTAGAATGAGATGAACATTTTCTTGGCCCTAACATGCAATTTTAAAAAACATGCAATTTTCCTAAATTCAAATAAAATAGCGATAAACTCCAAAATAAAATGTTTTTTGATTTTAATATTAAATCTTCAATATTTCTTTATTTTGGGAAAGTCATTTTATTCCCTCTCTCTTAATTTTTTAATAGAAATAACTGATGATAAAATAATAAAAATCAAATGATCCTATTTTCAAATTTTGAGAAAACCCAAATATGAAAATAATGAAATCCCCAACTCTCTCCGTGGGTCCTTGAGTTGCGTGAAATTTCTAGGATCAAGCCAAAACGCAAATAAAATATGATATGCAATAATGATCTAATGTATAACATTCCAAATTGAAAATTTGGGATGTTACAATCATCGTCACCGGCGCGACACCTTGATCTCCATCGTAGCATCGTTGTCGTCTCGCCAACTATTGCTTCTATGATTATCGCTACCCCTTAGAGATAAAGTAAAGCAATTACAGTGCGATTGCATTGCATACAATAAAGCGACAACCATATGGCTCCTGCCAGTTGCCGATAACTCGGTTACAAAACATGATCATCTCCTACAATAAAATATAGCATCATGCCTTGACCATATCACATCATAACATGCCCTGCAAAAACACGTTAGACATCCTCTACTTTGTTGTTGCAAGTTTTACGTGGCTGCTTCTGGCTAAGCAAGAACCGTTCTTACCTACGCATCAAAACCACAACGATAGTTTGTCAAGTTAGTGATCTTTTAACCTTCTCAAGGACCGGGCGTAGCCACACTCGATTCAACTAAAGTTGGAGAAACTGACACCCGCCAGCCATCTGTGTGCAAAGCACGTCGGTAGAACCAGTCTCGCGTAAGTGTACACGTAATGTCGGTCCGGGCCGCTTCATCCAACAATACCACCGAACCAAAGTATGACATGCTGGTAAGAAGTATGACTTATATCCCCCACAACTCACTTGTGTTCTACTCGTGCATATAACATCTACGCATAAATCTTGGCTCGGATGCCACTGTTGGGGAACGTAGTAATTTCAAAAAAATTCCTACGCACACGCAAGATCATGGTGATGCATAGCAAAGAGAGGGAAGAGTATTGTCCATGTACCCTCGTAGACCGAAAGCGGAAGCGTTAGCACAACGTGGTTGATGTAGTCGTACGTCTTCACGGCCCGACCGATCAAGCACCGAAAGCACGGCAGCTCCGAGTTCTTGCACACGTTCAACTCGGCGACGTCCCTCGAACTCCGATCTAGCCGAGCTTTGAGGGAGAGTTCCATCAGCACGACGGCGTGGTGACGATGAAGATGTTCTACCGATGCAGGGCTTCGCCTAAGCACCGCTACGATATTATCGAGGTGGACTATGGTGGAGGGGGGCACCGCACACGGCTAAGAGATCCAAGGGATCAATTGTTGTGTCTCCAAGGGGTGCCCCTCTCCCCGTATATAAAGGAGTGGAGGAGGGGGAGGGCCGGCCCTCTCTATGGCGCACCCTAGGGGAGTCCTACTCCCACCGGGAGTAGGATTCCCTCTTTCCTAGTAGAACTAGGAGCCCTTCCAACTAGTAGGAGTAGGAGAGAAGGAAAGGGAAAAGAGAAGAGAAGGAAGGAGGGGGCGCCACCCCTCCCCCTAGACCAATTCGTACTAAGCCTTGGGGGCGCGCAGCCTCCCCTCTCTCTTTCCCCTAAAGCCCAATAAGGCTCATATACTCCCCGGAGAATTCCCGTAACTCTCCGGTACTCCAAAAAATACCCGAATCACTCAGAACCTTTCTGAAGTCTGAATATAGTCGTCCAATATATCGATCTTTATGTCTCGACCATTTCAAGGCTCCTTGTCATGTCCCCGATCTCATCCGGGACTCCGAACTACCTTCGGTACATCAAAACACATAAACTCATAATATAACCGTCACCGAACTTTAAGCGTGCGGACCCTACGGGTTCGAGAACTATGTAGACATGACTGAGACACGTCTCCGGTCAATAACCAATAGCAGAACCCGGATGCTCATATTGGCTTCCACATATTCTATGAAGATCTTTATCGGTCAAACCGCATAACAATATACGTTGTTCCCTTTGTCATTGATATGTTACTTGCCCAAGATTCGACCGCCGGTATCTCAATACCTAGTTCAATCTTGTTACCGGCATGTCTCTTTACTCGTTACGCAATACATCATCTCGCAACTAACTCATTAGTCACATTGCTTGCAAGGCTTGATGTGCATTACCAAGAAGGCCCAGAGATACCTCTCCGACAATCGGAGTGACAAATCCTAATCCCGAAATACACCAACCCAACAAGTACCTTTGGAGACACTTGTAGAGCACCTTTATAATCACCCAGTTACGTTGTGATGTTTGGTAGCACACAAAGTGTTCCTCCGGTAAACGGGAGTTGTATAATCTCATAGTCATAGGAACATGTATAAGTCATGAAGAAAGCAATAGCAACATACTAAACGATCAAGTGCTAAGCTAACGGAATGGGTCAAGTCAATTACATCATTCTCCTAATGACGTGATCCCGTTAATCAAATGACAACTCTTTGTCCATGGCTAGGAAACTTAACCATCTTTGATTAATGAGCTAGTCAAGTAGAGGCATACTAGTGACACGAAGTTTGTCTATGTATTCACACATGTATCATGTTTCCGGTTAATACAATTCTAGCATGAATAATAAACATTTATCATGAAATAAGGAAAAAGATAATAACTTTATTATTGCCTCTAGGGCATATTTCCTTCAGTTCGGAGTCCCAAATGAGATCCCGGACGTCACGAGGAGTTCTGGAATGGTCCGGAGGTGAAGATTCATATATGGGAAGTCCAGTTTCAGTCACCGGAATGGTTTCGCCGAAAGGTGTCCGGAGGTCCACCGGGTGGGGCCACCTGCCCCGGGGGACTTAATGAGCTAAATATGGGAGGGACCTAGCCCCCTAGTGGGCTGGTGCGCCCCCAAGGGCCCAGGGCGCCTAGGGTGTGGAAACCCTAGGGGAGGGGGCGCCTCCACCTTGCTTGGGGGGCAAGTCTCCCCTCCTGGCCGCCCCCCTCTAGATGGGATCTAGAGGGGTCGGCCCCCTCTCCCCTTCACCCTATAAATAGAGGTGGTGGGAGGGCTGCCGCACCCCTTCCCTTGGCGCAGCCCCTCCCTCCCCAACACCTCCTCCTCCTCCGTAGAGCTTGGCGAAGCCCTGTAGAAATACCATAAGCTCCACTACCACGCCGTCGTGCTGCCGGAGCTCTCCCTCAACTTCTCCTCTCCCCTTGCTGGATCAAGAAGGAGGAGACGTCCCTGGGCTGTATGTGTGTTGAACGCGGAGGCGCCGTCCGTTCGGTGCTAGATCGGATCTTCCACGATTTGAATCGCCACGAGTACGACTCCATCATCCGCATTCTTGTAACGCTTCCACTTAGCGATCTTCAAAAGTATGAAGATGCACTCCCTCTCTCTCTCTTGTTGCTAGAATCTCCTAGATTGATCTTGGTGATACGTAGGAAAATGTTGAATTATTGCTACGTTCCCCAACAGTAAGGCATGTAAACTTTGAATGAAAAAGTAAATGTTTAATTGTCTCCTCGTGAAGACTGAAATACCATTTTTCTTACTTTCAATTCATTGCGACGAAAAAAGTTTGTCCTTTCTCAAGATGACACATGTATAAGGTACCATGAAAATGTTTTAACTTTTAATGGCACTTTCAACTTTTAAATCCTTTTATTTATTATGACTTGTGTATCGAGTGAAAAAGTACACGGTAATAGAGTCAAACAAAAAAATATCATTTTGATGGGGATTCCAACTGAAGACATCTCAGCCAACCTAGCTAACAGAGCATGCCTTGTTGCAGGAACCAACCCGTGTCAGATGGTTTGGTCATCTTTAACACCGTCCATCAAAATGGAGAGTCTAAATGTCTGCGGACACATCCAGATGTGTCTGTGGACATCGGATAGGGGGCGGTCATCCAACCCCGTACACCAAATGTCCGCACTTATTTTCTTACCCTATGTTCGTAACACTTAAAATAAGTAAGATGAATATCATTCTTCGTCCACAATCATGTTGTTCAAATATTTCAACGCAACAATAATTCAAATATAAATATTATAACCCAAACATAAAGTTTGCAATAAACCATTTCAATTTCAATTCAACTTTTTTAGACATATTTTTTAGAACCCTCCTCAAAGCATCCACAAATGCTCAACCAGATCTATCTGAAGTTCCTCATGATTTGCTCGATGGCGAATCTGTTGACTCATTTCGATAGATTCCTTGAACTCGCTGGATTCTGCTAAGGAAGTTCGATATGATCACCCATTTCCTCCACAATCATGTTGTGCATGACACACAAGCTGTCATCACCTCCCACGACATCTCTGGATCCCATATATTTGCATGTCCTCAAAAAACTGCAAAACGGTCTTGGAGAACTCCAAATAACCTCTTTACATTCTTTCTAGCTCCTCCTTGCCTTTGGGCAAAATGAGATCTTTTCGCACCCCTTGGATCAGATATCATCTTGACGAGGATCACCCATGAAGGAGCATTCTTTCTAGCTCCTCCTATGTTGTGCTCATTAGCATTGATGGTATACTTGCATGGAGGAGCTTGTCCCACACACAACCTTGCAAACAATGGAGACCATTGCATCACATTGATGTCATTGTGAGACCTGGCGTCCCAAAGAAACAGTGTCAAATTAGAGTTCTTGTGATGCATTGCTTCAACAATGATGGTGGGTTTCTAGCAATGGCATTGATATTTCCCTTGTCAAGGGCAATTCTTCTATTGCTACTGTATGCAATCAAGGGATCCGAGCATACCTGGTCACCCTCTTGCTTCCGACGGTGCCATGAGCCATGTGGTGTCTTCAGCAGTTGGTTCTCTCAAGTACCCTGCTCCAAACACCTTGACCACTATAGTAGCAACCTGACCATGGCTTCGAGGCATGTGGTTTCGAACATCTAGAGGTACTCGTCCCATGAATCTGCGGTGGTTCCATAGGTAAGGATCCTCAACGCAGACGTTACCTTCTGATAACCAAAGAATCCAATTTATCCAATAGCATCGTTCTTCCAGATGAATTAGTCATAATATGCTCGGACACCATTGTAGAGGACTCGAATAGCGCATCGGGGATAAAGTAGTCATTTATCAACAGCATATGCCCCCATTCTCTCTTCCAATTCAGCACTCGATTCCCCTTGATTGATCCCTTGAAATTGAGAACATGCTCCTCTGCACGTTGGGCATCTTCGAGAACCACATGCATCATCGTTGTTCCATCCTTATATTCGTCCTCATCTGATGAGGATGAATCCATGAACTCGGTGTACAAGTAATCTGAGGCCGAATTCATCATGTTTGCTTCAAAGTAAACAACAAAAACATCAATAACTTTGGCTATGGCATTTCGCCAAACACTTATCAAGCATGGTGTCCGCCATGGACAACAATGCGCAAGGGGTGGAGGGTACTGATACGTATCCAACGTATCTATAATTTATGAAGCATTCATGCTATTTTATTATCTGTTTTGAATGATTACGGGCTTTATTATACACTTCTATATTACTTTTGGGACTAACCTATTAACCGGAGGCCCAACCCATATTGCTGTTTTATTGCCTGTTTCAGTATTTTGAAGAAAAGGAATATCAAACGGAGTCCAAAAGGAATGAAACCTTCGGCAGCGTGATTTTTTGGAAGAATATCACCAGGAGACTTGGAGGTCACGTCAGAAGAGCCTCGAGGAGGCCAGAAGATAGGAGGGCTCCCCCCTACTAGGCGCGCCCCCCTGTCTCGTGGGCCCCTCGAGCACCTCCCGACCGACTTCTTTCGCCCATATAATCCTATGTACCCTAAAAACATCGAATATCAAGATAGATCGGGAGTTCCGCCGCCGCAAGCCTCTGTAGCCACCAAAAACCTCTCGGGAGCCCTTCCCGGCACCCTGCCGGAGGGGGAATCCTTCACCGGTGGCCATCTTCATCATCCCGGCGCTATCCATGATGAGGAGGGAGTAGTTCACCCTCGAGGCTGAGGGTATGTACCAGTAGCTATGTGTTTGATCTCTCTCCCTCGAGTTCTCTCTCGTGTTCCCTCTATGCCATGATCTTGATGTATCCCGAGCTTTGCTATTGTAGTTGGATCTTATGATGTTTCTCCCCCTCTACTCTCTTGTGATGAATTGAGTTTTCCCTTTGAAGTTATCTTATCGGATTGAGTCTTTTATGAGAACACTTGATGTATGTCTTGCCGTGCTTATCTGTGGTGACAATGGGATATCATGTGCCACTTGATGTATGTTTTGGTGACCAACTTGCGGGTTCCGCCCATGAACCTATGCATAGGGGTTGGCACACGTTCTTGACTCTCCGGTAGAAACTTTGGAACACTCTTTGAAGTACTTTGTGTTGGTTGAATAGATGAATCTGAGATTGTGTGATGCTTATCGTATAATCATGCCCACGGATACTTGAGGTGACAATGGAGTATCTAGGTGACATTAGGGTTTTGGTTGATTTGTGTCTTAAGGTGTTATTCTAGTACGAACTCTTGAATAGATTGATTCGAAAGAATAACTTTGAGGTGGTTTCGTACCCTACCATAATCTCTTCGTTTGTTCTCCGCTATTAGTTGCTTTGGAGTGACTCTTTGTTGCATGTTGAGGGATTGTTATATGATCTATCTATGTTATTATTGTTGAGAGAACTTGCACTAGTGAAAGTATGAACCCTAGGCCTTGTTTCCTATCATTGCAATACCGTTTACGCTCACTTTTATCGCTTGCTACCTTGCTGTTTTTATAATTTCAGATTACAAATACCTTTATCTACCATCCATATTGCACTTGTATCACCATCTCTTCGCCGAACTAGTGCACCTATAGAAATTACCATTGTATTGGGTGTGTTGGGGACATAAGAGACTCTTTGTTATTTGGTTGCAGGGTTGTTTGAGAGAGACCATCTTCACCCTACGCCTCCCACGGATTGATAAACCTTAGGTCATCCACTTGAGGGAAATTTGCTACTGCCCTACAAACCTGTGCACTTGCAGGCCCAACAACGTCTACAAGAAGAAGGTTGTGTAGTAGACATGAAGCCCTTTTCTGGCGCCGTTGCCGGGGAGGTGAGTGCTTGAAGGTATATCTTTAGATCTTGTAATCGAATCTTTTTGTTTCTTGTTTTATCACTAGTTTAGTTTATAAAATAAAACTACAAAAAATGGAGTTAAGTTTGTCTCATACGCTTCGTCTTTTTAATATCTTTCATGAGTATGATGAAAAGGAAAATTGTGCTCAAGTGCTAGAAGAAGAAATCTATAGAATGTTTGATACTAAATCTTTGAATGATGAGCATGATTGCAATGTTGTTAGTATGAACTCCTTGAATATGCATGATGCTAATGATATGCAAAGCCATAAGCTTGGGGAAGCTATGTTTGATGAAGATGATATTTTTTGTCCCCCAAGTTTTGATGAGCTAATTTATTATGATGAAAGCATGCCTCCTATTTATGATGATTATATTGATGAAAGTGGGTTTGGAAGAGTGTCAACTTTAGGTAGTATTGATCCCACTATTTTGTAGGATATTGAATCTTATTGTGATGAATATGAAAGTGGATTTGGAAGAGTGTCAACTTTATTTAGTGATGATTCCACTATTTCGGAAGAGGTTCCAATTGATTATGAGAACAAAGTTGCTATCTATGATGATTATTGTGATGACTTGTATGCTATTAGGAATAATGATAACCATGAAACTTGTCATCATGATTTTAGTTTTCAATTGGATTATGCCTCACATGATAATTATTTTGTTGAGTTTGCTCCCACTACTATTCATGAGATGAAATTTGCTTATGTGGAGAGTAGTAAATTTTCTATGCTTGTAGATCATGAAAAGAATGCTTTAGTTACTGGTTATATTGTTGAATTAATTCATGATGCTACTGAAAATTATTATGAGGAAGGAACATATGCTTGTAGGAATTGCAATAATGTCAAGTTTCCTCTCTATGTGTTGAAAATTTTGAAGCTATGCTTGTTTTGCCTTCCTATGCTAGTTGATTATTGTTCCCATAAGTTGTTTGCTCACAAAATCCCTATGCATAGGAAGTGGGTTATACTTAAATGTGCTAGTCATATTCTTCATGATGCTCCCGTTATGTTTTAATTCTTATCTTTTATGTGAACATCATTGTCATCATCATGCCTAGCTAGAAAGGCATTAAAGAAAAGCGCTTGTTGGGAGACAACCCAATATTTATCCTTACTGTTTTTGTGTGTACACATGATTATTCTACTGTATTAATCATGTTTTATAGCTTTTGTTTCAATAAAGTGCCAAGTAGAGCCTTTGGGAAGACTTGGGTGAAGTCTATGTGATCTTGCTGTGAAAAACAGAAACTTTAGCGCTCACAAGAATAGCTGCCATGTTTTACTGGAGAGTGATTTTAGGTTGATTCTTTTTGCATATGATTAATAGAAAAATTCCTCAGGTCCACCAATTTATTTCATAATTGTTGGGGTTCCAGAAGTATACATTTGATACAGATTACTACAGACTGTTCTGTTTTTGACAGATTCTGTTTCCGTTCTGTTGTTTGCTTATTTTGATGCATCTATGGCTAGTATTAAGTGGTATGAACCATAGAGAAGTTGGAATACAGTAGGTTTTACACCAATATGGATTTAGAATGAGTTCATTACAGTACCTAAGTGGTGGTTTTTTTTCTTATACTAACGGAGCTTACGAGTTTTGTGTTGAGTTTTGTGTGGTTGAAGTTTTCAAGTTTTGGGTAAAGATTCGATGGACTATGGAATAAGGACTAGTAAGAGCCTAAGCTTGTGTATGAACAAGGCACCCCAAGATATTCAAGGATAATCAAAAGCCTAAGCTTGGGGATGCCCCAGAAGGCATCGCCTCTTTCGTCTTCGTTCATCGGTAACTTACTTGGAGCTATATTTTTATTCGCCACATGATATGTGTTTTGCTTGGAGCATCATTTTCTTTTGTTAGTTTTTGCTTGCTGTTAGTTAGAATAATGTTTTGCATCTTTATTTTCAATAATAATGTCAAGGATAGCCTTTGCCTTGCTTATTTTGCAAGTATACATGTTGCTGTTTGAAAACAGAAAGTTTACCGCTGTTGCAAAAATTCCCTAGAAAAGTCAGAGAGTGATATAATGTTGAATCTTTTTGCATAATGAGCTCTGATAAATCTATTACAGAGTAGTATTTTTCTTATAATTTTTGGAGTTAGGGAAGTGTGATGAATCTTTCATTCTTTAAAGACTATACTGTTTTGGTAGATTGCTGTTATGTTTGCATTGTTTGCATATGTTTGCTTGTTTAATGTTTCTATTTGAGGATAGGAGTGTTAAATATGCAGAGGCATTTAGTATGCAATGTTGAATAATAATTTAAGTGATTTGTTACAGTAGAAAATGGTAAGGTTTTGCATTGGTTTATACTAACCTATCTCACGAGTTCTTGTTGAGTTTGTTGTGAATGAAGCTTTTGATAAAAAGAGAAACCATGATATGAGAGGAATTAAGGAGACATAAAAGTTCAAGCTTGGGGATGCCCAAGGCACCCCAAGATAATATTTCAAGAAGTCTCAAGCATCTAAGCTTGGGGATGCCCCGGTAGGCATCCCACCTTTTTTCTTCAACAACTATCGGTTAGTATCGGTTGAACCTAAGTTTTTGCTTCTTCACATGAGTTGTGCTATCCTTGCAATGTCATTTTATTTTGTTTTTCTTTCTGGTTGAATACAATACCAAGATCTTAAATTCTTAAATGAGAGAGAGTCTTCACATAGTTGCATAATTATTTAGCTACTTGTTGATCTTCACTTATATCTTTTTGGAGCAGTTTTTCATTTACTCGTATGCTTCACTTATATCCTTTGAGTAAATGGTTGAATGATTTGATTGTCATAAATCTGAATTTATATATGTTTTATTTGCTTATTCCATGGGGAGTAATGACTTCACATCTAAGAAGTAGAGGTTGTAAATTTATTGACGGTTAGCAAGCATTGTATTGGTCATTTGAACAATTCATGAAAGAATATTGAAGGAAGAGAGATTTCACATATAAATATATTATCATAGACATATTTTATAATTGTGAGCACTCATTATGTATGACATGCTAAAGAGTTGATGTTGGACAAGGAAGACAACGTAATGGGTTATGTTTTCTCACATCTCAGTTAAAGTATATTGTCATGGATCATTCAAACATGTTGAGCTTGCCTTTCCCCCTCATGCTAGCCAAATTCCTAGCACCAAGTAGAGATACTACTCGTGCTTCCAAATATCCTTAAACCCAGTTTTGCCATGAGAGTCCACCGTACCTACCTATGGATTGAGTAAGATCCTTCAAGTAAGTTGTCATCGGTGCAAGCAATAAAAATTGCTCTCTAAATATGCATGACTTATTAGTGCGGAGAAAATAAGCTTTGTACGATCTTGTTATGGAAGCAATAAAAGCGACGGACTGCATAATAAAGGCCCATATACAAGGGTCAATATAAAGTGACGTTCTTTCGCATTAAGATTTTGTGTATCCAACCCTAAAAGCGCATGACAACCTCTGCTTCCCTCCGCGAAGGGCCTATCTTTTACTTTATGTCTTTTACTTTATGCAAGAGTCAAGGTGATCTTCACCTTTCCCTTTTTCATTTTATCCTTTGGCAAGCACTTTGTGGTGGGGTGATCCTGATATATATATCCAATTGGATGCACGTTAGCATGAACTATTATTGTTGACATCACCCAAAGGTGAATACGTTTGGAGGCAACATTATAAGCCCCTATCTTTCTCTGTGTCTGATTAAAACTTCATAACCACAAGTATTGTGTGAGTGTTAGCAATTGTAGAGGACTATATGATGGTTGAGTATGTGAAGTTTGCTAAATCAAAGCTCTGACATAGACCCTTCCTAAAAATAGGATGAATTGCAATTGTTTGATGACTAAGAATGAAGTTTGCTAGTTTTCAAGAAAGGTTATGGTCTATGCTTTAACATGTGAATAGCTTGTTACTTGATTATGAAAAGTTTTATGAGATGAACTACTGTTATGACATATAATGATGCTAGTAAAGGTGATTGAAATTATCTTTTATCAAACTTGTGCACCTGCTAGCATTCACACTTCATAAATTCTTTCTTTATCATTTACCTACTCGAGGACGAGTAGAAATTAAGCTTGGGGATGCTGATACGTCTCCAACGTATCTATAATTTATGAAGCATTCATGCTATTTTATTATCTGTTTTGAATGATTACGGGCTTTATTATACACTTTTATATTACTTTTGGGACTAACCTATTAACCGGAGGCCAGCCCATATTGTTGTTTTATTGCCTTTTCAGTATTTCAAAGAAAAGGAATATCAAATGGAGTCCAAATGAAACGAAACCTTCAGCAGCGTGATTTTTTGGAAGAATATCACCCAGGAGACTTGGAGTTCACGTCAGAAGAGCCTCGAGGAGGCCAGGAGATAGGACGCCCCCCTACTGGGCGCGCCCCCTATCTCGTGGGCCCCTCAAGCACCTCACGGCCGACTTCTTTCGCCTATATAAGCCTACGTACCCTAAAAACATCGAATATCAAGATAAATCGGGAGTTCCGCTGCCGCAAGCCTCTGTAGCCACCAAAAACCTCTCGGGAGCCCTTCCCGACACCCTGCCGGAGGGGGATCCTTCACCGGTGGCCATCTTCATCATCCCGGCGCTATCCATGACAAGGAGGGAGTAGTTCACCCTCGAGGCTGAGGGTATGTACCGGTAGCTATGTGTTTGATCTCTCTCTCTCTCTCTCTCTCTCTCTCTCTCTCTCTCTCTCTCTCTCTCTCTCTCGTTCTCTCTGGTGTTCCCTCTATGGCACGATCTTGATATATCCCGAGCTTTGCTATTGTAGTTGGATCTTATGATGTTTCTCCCCTTCTACTCTCTTGTGATGAATTGAGTTTTCCCTTTGAATTTATCTTAGCGGATTGAGTCTTTTATGAGAACACTTGATGTATGTCTTGCCATGCTTATCTGTGGTGACAATGGGATATCATGTGCCACTTGATGTATGTTTTGGTGACCAACTTGCGGGTTCCGCCCATGAACCTATGCATAGGGGTTGGCACACGGTCTTGACTCTCTGGTGGAAACTTTGGAGCACTCTTTGAAGTACTTTGTGTTGGTTGAATAGATGAATTTGAGATTGTGTGATGCTTATCGTATAATCATGCCCACGGATACTTGAGGTGACAATGGAGTATCTATGTGACATTAGGGTTTTGGTTGATTTGTGTCTTAAGGTGTTATTCTAGTACGAACTCTTGAATAGATTGATCCGAAAGAATAACTTTGAGGTGGTTTCGTACCCTACCATAATCTCTTCGTTTGTTCTCCGCTATTAGTTGCTTTGGAGTGACTCTTTGTCGCATGTTGAGGGATTGTTATATGATCTATCTATGTTATTATTGTTGAGAGAACTTGCACTAGTGAAAGTATGAACCCTAGGCCTTGTTTCGTATCATTGCAATACCGTTTACGCTCACTTTTATCGCTTGCTACCTTGCTGTTTTTATAATTTCAGATTACAAATACCTTTATCTACCATCCATATTGCACTTGTATCACCATCTCTTCGCCGAATTAGTGCACCTATACAAATTACCATTGTATTGGGTGTGTTGGGGACACAAGAGACTCTTTGTTATTTGGTTGCAGGGTTGTTTGAGAGAGACCATCTTCATCCTACGCCTCCCACGGATTGATAAACCTTAGGTCATCCACTTGAGGAAAATTTGCTACTGTCCTACAAACCTGTGCACTTGCAGGCCCAACAACGTCTACAAGAAGAATGTTGTGTAGTAGACATCAGGTACCTGGGCGGTGGCCGGACCAGGAGTGGAAGGGAGGCAGAGGCAATTCATCTGGCACCCCGGCGGAGCAACGGAAGTCTAGCAAGACATGGACGGAGGGGCAGGTAGTACAACAGCAGCAGCAGTCTCACACTACACGGATACACAACAAGGTGGGTGGGACAGAGTAAGAATAGTGGGGCTTTGGGTGGGGTTATTGTGGGGCCCGGGGGTGACGGTATCCGGCGTGCCCCTGTGCAGACGCCCGCAAACTTCCTCTGGGATTGCTTCCGGTTTGCGGGAGTTAGGACGTGTGGACCGGTCGACATACATTTGATGTATGGCATTGGAGGGCTCGAAGTGTCCAGACCGAACAGTCTGGACGTTTACGTGTGGTTTGATGGACGGCACTAGAGATTCCCTTAGAAAGACGATGGTACCTCCAACCTATCAAGAATAAAACCTCATGTTTGACACTTTTGTGTCTCATAAAGGCGAAATATTCTTTCAGTGGGAGACGATGTTCCAGTCGATAGCGAAGTGCATGTGGTGACTTCATCAACCTTAAGAACCAACAGCTCAATCTTGAAGGTGCTTGTAAAAATAGTGTGCAAACATGCGTTCACAAAGATAAGTGTATGTACGTGTTTCTAAGCATATGTGTGTACTCTGTTTAAGAAAAAAAACATGATATGTGGCTACTACGGAGGTAAGGTGATCAATACTTGCACCTCTTGTGCATATGGATTAGTCCATTGATTATTTTCAGTTAGGTCTCCACATGTAGCTTTTAACATAGACGACAAGCTCCATCCATCCAACCTTTCAAGTTTTTTATTTTAGCTTTCAAATTTAAATTTATTGTATCTTTTAGATGGAAAGTCTAATTTTTGTTTGCATATTTGTGTTCCCTGCAACATGGGCCTTAAAATAAGACAACTCTTGAATATATTTTGACAAGTTTAAATTTTTTCACCAAGTTTCATCTATTAAAACTTGATACAACGAAGGATCAAATCACTAAGTTTTAAGTACTAAAACTTCAAACCTAAAACCTTAAACCCTAAACCCTGAAAACAAGTGAAACTTGGTAAAAACATAATATTCTACTCCCTCTGTCCCAAAATATAAGAACGTTTTTAACACTACACTAGTGTCAAAATGTTCTTATATTATGGGACGGAGGGAGTAACTATTAAGTCTTAATATTTGAAACTTAGTAAAAATTTAAAAGTTGTTGAAAATGTATTCAAGAGTTGTCTTGTTCGAAAGCTCTCGTGGCAACGAACACACATATGCAAACGAAAGTTAAATTTGACTTTTGGTTTAAGAACTATAATAGATTCAAATTTACAAGCTAAAATAAAAGGCATGAAAGGTTGGATGGGTGAAGCATGTCATCTCTACCAAAAGCTACACGTGGGGATCCACCAAAAAGAACCAGTGTCTAAACTATCCATGCAAAGGAGATGAGCATGCATGCATAGAAATCTTCAACCAAATGGATAGCTGAGGTATGGACAGGACCCCCCGTGCACAGAAGAATTGTCTTATTGGCGGAGGGAGGCACTACGTTGCAAACTATCCTCTTATAGATGAATTTCCAACCACAACTGCACTCGGGCTCACTGCACGCTAGAGCATCGGGGCTCGAAGTTGACGAGCACCACAATTGTCGTTGTGCTTAGTAGAGGAAGTGAATGAGTGAGTATCAGATGCTCCCATGATACGGGATCCTGGGTCGTTGGATCTCATACCAAACAGTATCTGGGAAGTTGTTGGATCTGCTGGACCTATGCACAATTTTTAAACTCATGGGAGGCTTTTTTCCGAAATGTTCCAGAGCTCCTAGGAGCTGTTGGATGTATCGCCTTAGCCGTGAGACGCCGGAGAGCAGATATTTTCCGGAAGTGAATTGCTCCTGTCATAGTGAATTTTGCTATAGAGCACACTTTTTTTCCAATGCCATGTCAAACCAGATTTTAGAATTTTCAATGCATTGCACCAAATCAGAGTGCCAGACTATATTGCTGCAATGTCAATCTGAATACATGTTGAAACTATGTTACCAAATATATATGACACATGATCAGATCGTTTTCTTTCTCCCCGTGGAGAGTTAATTGCAAAAAACCACCACATTTGAGGCATCGTTTGCGGAAAACCACCAAGTCACTAATTTTTTTTACAAAAATCACCGCGGATTCAGTAAACATTTTGCAAATAGCACTGATCGGGTGATTTGGCCCGTTTGATCACTTTCTGACAAGTGGGGCCAGATTGTAAGGAGCTGACTTAGCAAAAAATTTACACACACACCCCTGAATCCGAAAAAGAAAAGCAATCGACCCCCCCCCCCCACGCGCAGGCGGACCTCACGGCCTGGAGTTCGTCCCCGACCTCGCCAAGGCCGCCCCTGCGCCATCTGGGCCGGAGTCGCCTGGGTGTGCGCGCGCGGGACTGGCAGGCTGCGTCCCCATTTGCTCGCCATCGAGGTCACGTGGCCGGCGCCAGCATGGGGAGACAACCACGGTGGCCCAGGCGACCAGGAACGGAAGATTGCAACGTGCGCCGCGGGCTCAGGCCTGGCCCGTGCGCCGCCGTGAGGTTGGCCAACGCGCGGTGGGGTGCGCAAACACGAACAGGAGTACGCCGGCGGGCGCGGTGGGCAGTGGCGAGCAGCGGTACGGGGAGCAGGAGGTAGCAGTCAGCAGCAGGCAAGCGCAGCGGAGGAGCGGCCGGGTGCAGGCGGTATGCGGGCGGCAGTGGCAGGCGAGGTAGGAGGACGCGCGAAGGTGCGTGCGGTAGCGGGCGCCGTCGTGGTGGCCGGCCTTGCTTGAAGCTGACACCCGAAGGTTGCTCGGCCATGGCCTCGGCCTGCTCCCGTGCATGCACAAGAGGCGGGAGGCGGCCATGCTTGGAGCCCGACGACGGCCGTGATTGGAGCCAAGGTGGTCCGACCGACTGGAGGAGGAGATCGGCCGTGGCAGCGCGGCAGCGCCATGGTTGCCGCCCCCACCGGCTCCCGTTGTCGTCGTCGGTTGCCTCCTCCCGATTGGATCGGGCGCAGGGGGTTGATTGCTTTTTAATTTTAGATCCAAGGGTGTGTGTGTAAATTTTTTGCTAAGTCATCTTCTTACAATCCGGTCCCACTTGTCGGAAAGTGATCAAACGGGCCAAATCACCTGATCAGTGCTATTTGCAAAATGTTTACCGAATCCGCGGTGATTTTTGCAAAACATTAGTGACCTGGTGGTTTTCCGCAAACGATGCCCAAAATGTGGTGGTTTTTTGCAATTAACTCCCCCGTGGAAGAAAGAGGACTCTTTGGCTAGGGTTTCTCGTGTCTCCCGCCGGTGTCGTCGCCGGTCTAGCTCGTCTCCTGTGGTCTTAAGGCCATGGAGGCGTGGTGGATCCCGGCCATTGCCGGCGGGAGGGCTCCATTTTTTCATGCTCTTATTAGTTTTGTTAGGGTTTGTGTCTTGTTTAGAGAAGCGAGACGGCGATGGCTTTTTCAAGATGGAATAAGATTCTCCCCGCCTAGTCCCCATCCCGGTGGTGTTTCTAATATCATCGGAGGACGTGTGGAGGTTTGTATCCACCGGATCCCGCGGGATTCGGCCTTTGTCTTCAGTGGATCCTGTCTTCCTTCGTCTATTTCCGTGTGTCTATAGGTTGGATCATTCTGATTTACGTTTCTCTTTATTGACGGCGGTTGTTATTCTGGTGCGTTGGTCCTATAGAGTCTTAGCACGACGACTTCCAGACTATCTACTGCTACAAGTTTTGCCAGATTCCGATGAGGGAGGGGCGAAGACGGCGCCGCGCCTTCGGCTCGCCCCGATGTTTGTAGTAATCGCTAGGTGGTTTACGGAGCTGGATTTTACTTTTGGTGTTCTTTGTACTACCTTAATAGTTGATAAATAGATCCGAAGTTTTCCTCCCAAAAGAATATATATGACGCATGGTGATATTTTTAATCTGTTTTTTTTCATTGATATTTTCTGGTTGAACTCATAATTCTTCTTCTTAAAAGTACGTGGTACATACATAGAGGAACATAGTTAGCAACTTTATGCGCGTTTTCATTCACTTCGGCATTCGTAACTAACGAACAAGATGGAATTCATAGACACCCGCAAAAAAAAAGATGAAATTCATAGACACACGAGCAGAAAGCTACGGGTTTGCACATTTGCATTGTGCGCCTTGTGTCACCCATCGATGCGCCGGCGCCCCGGCGGGTCGGGGAACCTGCGCACCGCGGCCATAGGCGACACATCCACCGCCCTGCGGCTCACGCACCCCGTTAGTAGCCCAACCGGCCGGTCCCGGTTATGCCTCACGGCCACCGGGGGCCGCCCGCGGCCGCCACCGCGCTCCGGCGCGGCGGACATGTCCACGGCGCTCGCGGTCACCACGCTCCACTGGATGCTAGCCTCGCTTGGCTCGTACGGGCAGTCGCCAATCATGAGGCTCTTGATCTCGAACAGGTCTGAGCTCGACTCGCTCCCGCCATCGTCGTCGTCGTCGCCTCCGCCACAGCTGACTTTGACGGGAGCCTGAAGAGTGAAGCTTCCTTTCCTAAAGCTCGCGCTCGAGTACTCGGCCGCCTTCTCCCCCCTCCCTACCGCTGCCACTTGTGACGAGCCGAGATTCAAATTTGGCGGGAGGCCAGCGACCACGCCACAGTGGCCTTCTCCGGCTAGCCCGAGGCCAGCCTTCTGCATCCTCAGGTCTCTGTACCATTCGATCCTGCTCGCCGCCAGCTTGCTCGATTCGGTCGTCTCCGTCGCCGCACCGCCGTTGACGCGCACGGCCCGCTTCCCGGAGCACGGACGCAGGAGCGCAGCGACCTGCAGGCAGCACTTCTTGCTGCTGTATCCCGGGTGGCTGCGCGCGTCCCGGAGGAGCACGGTCTGGCTGTTGGCAGTGGCCCCCGAGCAAGCGCTCGCTGCCGACGCGCACGTCGATGCCGGCTTGCTCACCGGCGCAGTTGGCCTCGTCCCCGCGGCCACAGTCTCCATGGGCGTGACGGAGCTCTCCTTGCTGTCGCCGTCAATTGCACCCTTGAAGTAACGCTCAGCCGAGAACACGTCGAGCTCGCCGTCAGCGTAAGTACGCCGCCGGCTCGGCGTGCTCTTCGGCGGCACTGGCGCCCTAGCCGGGCCGGTGGCGACGGCCTCCCTGGTGAGGTCCGGGTAGGCGGGTAAGGTGCCGTTCCGGCGCCGCCCGAACAGCTCCTGCTCATAACTGACCTTCAAATCACCATTTCTTGTATGCTCCATGGTACGATCAAATACACAACTAGACAACTGGTGCTACTACTGCTGCTAGTATTATCAGGTTTTCATGTGTCTCAAACACACAGAAACGGTGTGAAATAGCCACACTTATATAGACGACACAAAATGATTGGAACACGATCCTGGTAAAAAGTAAATCAAATGATTTGGTTAATCCATCAAAAAGAAGCTTGTTGCTAATCTGTCCCTGTGAAGCAACAGTGGGGACAACAGGGAGGAGATAATGAGGCTGTGAACTGGTTGAGAAGCAGAATGATTGGACCATATGTTTTTCGCAACATTTCTTGGGAATTCTGGGCTCGGAGCGTGCAATTTTGTGATGGAGGTGGTGGTTGGTGCCTCGACATCCACAAGTCACAGGATCTCCAGGAATTCTGATGGATCTCTTGCTAACGTTAACACTTCCGTCGAAACTGTTTTGCAGTGCAAAAAGCAGACAGTGACATGCCTAATTGAACAGGGAAGACAGGCAGTTTCTTGATCATTACATTACAAGTAAGACACACCGGAAATTTGGGAGAACAATGACGCCTGTCTGCATGTAAGACATGAAGTTGAGATGATAAGGTTGTTGTGTGGACACATACAGGATTATTTTTTCTTTTCTTTTTCTTTGTGTGCTGAATGACAGGTAAGGAGGCAAGGAAACACAAAGTACTATCTGGAGTGGACTGTTGTGCACCAGTGCAGTACTTCATTTTTAAGCGTTTTCATGGAACTAGTTGAATGCCCTTCGCGTAAAAGTTCTTTTTTTTTGCATGACAATATGCATTTAGTTCCGATACTTAGAGAACTTGATTTTTTATGAATAAAATAATTATAGTAGATATTTTACACCGGTTTGCTATTATGCAACAAAAGTTTTAAATAGCGGGCTATGTCATTTAGCAGTCGCTCGGCCAGAAGCTACGAAAAGTTTTCTCGAATACAGAAGCTATGAAAAGTTATCGTGAAGCTAAGCCTCATTTATCGTTTTCGTTGAATCATGAAAAAAGAATAAGCATACAATTAGGCATTAATATCACATATACATATACTTGACAATTAATATGCATGCATATATCACATATACACTTGGCATCCGGCCATAGCAATGCAAAGCTTGGATCCAGCCATAACAAAGGCATAGCAGCAAAGCATTCAACCATAGCAAAAGCAAATCTTGGCATAGCTTTAGCGTATCGCTAAACTGACGCCCAAATCTAGCTCTAAATCACGACATAGCCTGCTATTAGCCACAAAATCCATATAGTGCAAAACACGCAAAGTTTTAGCGCGATGCCATTCCAAATGCTATCGCGGTGCTATAGCCCACTATTTAAAATTTTGTTCACAACCGGATTTCATCCAGTTTGCTCACCATTTTACCTCCTGGATAACTTGGGCCTCTCATAGTGAGTGGTCTCATAGTTTGTTAGCAACTTAGCATGGTGCATGATACTACTTTAGTTACTACATCTCTTGTATAGTATCATAGCGCATGGTACTGCTTTATTTATTCATATGTACAATCTCATTGTGACATTATGTCATACATCTACTTTCCATTAAATTGCATCGTTTGGTGTGCTATGATAAGTATCATACCATGATGCTGGTATCTTCTCTTTTTAATTAACTATTGTCGAGGGGAAGTGGATTTCCTCATTCGTCTGTGTTGCGCTCCCTTCAGTAGTTAGTTTTGTCTTTCTTCTTTGACTATTGTCGAGGCCATGACAAATTCAATGACTTCAAAGGTGCATGCCCCCCTCCCCTAGTTAGTTTCTCCTTTGAAGACAACGGATAAGTCAATCAGTCTTACATGTCCATGGGTTCAGAAACCCCCAAAATAGTCTGGAGACGGGCCTGATGTCATCAGACAGTATTAGCATCTTCTCTAGGGTCTTGGTGGTGATGATGATGAATGAGCCTCCTCCATCGATGGGAACTTCGTGATTCTACACCATGTTAATCAATGGATCCCCTGTAAATAGGGGTTAATGCCCAAGGTGCTTCATCCCCCGAGGCAGATCGCTATAATCAAAGCATATGGGAGTCTCGGCCCAATGGGGCCATGATGGCTCCTGCTGAGCGAGTTGCGCCCTCCTAGCAGCAACATTCATGTCTCATCCTAGACTTGTGGCT
>NC_041381.1:376320950-376359717 GCF_002162155.2 Triticum dicoccoides | reverse complement strand
GAGGGGGTTCTCCTGTACTTGGGCCCTGGGCCGCTGTATTACATGAGGGTTCATGGAATCGCCACCTCGACAAAAATGTTGATGTAGATCCGTCTGAAGGCGAGGGTGCGGAAAAGTTGATTCTCCGGCCAAAGCAGTCGATGGTTTTGATGAACATGACACCTTCAGTGTTGTTAGTGTCATTTCGTAGATCCGATCCGATAATGTGAAGGTCCCAACGGTCCGCGCAAGCTATTGACGATGTTTTGCAATGTGCTCTAATAGTGCTATAGTAACTTGCATGTAATTGTATGACAATTTGATAACCTCAAGTTATCAAATCAACACAGGGGAGCGATTTTACCAGGTTCAGGCCCTTACAACAAAAGTAACAACCCTAGTCCTGCTTCTCTGGAATTATATTGGGGAACAATTTTCAATGAGTACAATGTGTGGATAAAGCGACTTTAATTTGGAGGCACTAAGTTTAGAAGTGGTTGAACTTGATGCAATCAAATGTAATGTGGATAAACTAGCACTTCGATCTCGCCATCTTGGCCGTCGAAGCACAAGTTTTCGGTCTTGGTCCTAGTCCTCGAGTTTTTATAACTATTCTTGGTCGGCTTTGTTCTTTCCGTCTTAATCTCCTGGTTTCGTACGACTCAAATATTTTTTATCTGGTGGGCGGATGTTGAAAGCGTGCCCTTGAGGTAATAATAAAGTTATTATTTTATTTCCATGTCATAATTAAGTTTATATTTCTGTGCTATAATTACAATGATTCTTGAATGTGAGATTCAAAGGAAAACTCAATTACATGTGTGAAAACATAAATAACATAAAGATCCCTAGTCTAGCCTCTAGGACTAGCTCATGTATTGCAGATAATCATGTTTTCCTAATCATGAGCAGCCAATGTGACAAGGATTTCGGCAATAATGCGAACAAATCTCTAGCAGAACAATGGTGTTGAATAGACACAACTTATGAAATATTGTGATATCACATCGTGTATATTGTTTTCATTGTATTCATATAACATGATAACGTTTACTCATGTCCTTAGACCACAAGAGTATCATACACTTGGATACCGGATGGCTGGTTTGGGGTTACCAAGTGTCACAGCGCACTTGGGTGATCATTACTCCTATAAAGGATGCTTGAGTACCCGCCTCCTAGGGGGCTTTGCGGGTGAGAGCACCCTCCACGCCATCCGTTTCGAAGTGGCGTGCCACGGGGGTATCTCGGGGGCTCTCTGTGCCGTCTGATCTGCCGAATGGCGTGCACCCGGGCGACCTTCCTCGGGGGTCCATGATGGGTGGACTGCGGGCGCGCATGGGGCTACCGTCATGTGCTGCCTTCGGCAGCGCTCGCAATAGCCCTCTGATACGTCCATTTTGCATCATGCTTTTATATCAATATTTATTGCATTATGGGCTGTTATTACACATTATGTCACAATACTTATGGCTATTCTCTCTTATTTTACAAGGTTTATCATGAAGAGGGAGAATGCCGGCAGTTGGGATTCTAGCTGGAAACGAGCAAATATTGGAGACCTATTCTGCACAGCTCCAAAAGTCTTGAAACTCTACGAAAGTCATTTTTTGGAATTAATGATAATTATTGAGCGGAAAAAGTACATGAGGGGGCCCACACCCTGGCCACGAGGGTGAGGGGCGCGCCCACCCCTACTGGGCGCGCCCCCTGCCTCGTGGGCCCCCTGGTGGCCCTCCGGTGCCCATTTTCTGCTATATGAAGTCTTCTACCCTGTAAAAAATCATAAGCAAGATTATGGGACAAAACTCCGCCGCCACGAGGCGGAACCAATCTAGGGCACCGGCGGAGCTGTTCTGCCGGGGAAACTTCCCTTCGGGAGGGGGAAAATCATCACCAACGATCCTCTCATCGGGAGGGGGTCAGTCTCCATCAACATCTTCACCAGCACCATCTCCTCTCAAAACCCTAGTTCATCTCGTGTATCCAATCTTGTATCAAAACTATAAATTGGTACATGTGGGTTGCTAGTAGTGTTGATTACTCCTTGTAGTCGATGCTAATTGGTTTACTTGGTGGAAGATCATATGTTCAGATCCTTAATGCATATTAATACTCCTCTGATTATGAACATGAATATGCTTTGTGAGTAGTTACGTTTGTTCCTGAGGACATGGGTGAAGTCTTGCTATTAGTAGTCACGTGAATTTGGTATTCGTTCAATATTTTGATGAGATGTATGTTGTCTCTTCTCTAGTGGTGTTATGTGAACGTTGATTACATGACACTTCACTATTATTTGGGCCTAGAGGAAGGCATTGGGAAGTAATAAGTAGATGATGGGTTGCTAGAGTGACAGAAGCTTAAACCCTAGTTTATGCGTTGCTTCGTAAGGGGCTGATTTGGATCCACTAGTTTCATGCTATGGTTAGGTTTACCTTAATACTTCTTTTGTAGTTGCGGATGCTTGCAATAGGGGTTAATCATAAGTGGGATGCTTGTCCAAGAAAGGTCAGTACCCAAGCACCGGTCCACCCACATATCAAATTATCAAAGTAACGAACGCGAATCATATGAGTGTGATGAAACTAGCTTGACGATAATTCCCATGTGTCCTCGGGAGCACTTTTTTCATTATAAGAAATTGTCCAGGCTTGTCCTTTGCTATAAAAAGGATTGGTCCACCTTGCTGCACTTTATTTAGTTTCATTGCTTGTTATCCATTACAAATTATCTTATCACAAAACTATTTGTTACCTACAATTTCAGTACTTGCAGAGAATACCTTACTGAAAACCGCTTGTCATTTCCTTCTGCTCCTCGTTGGGTTCGACACTCCTACTTATCAAAAGGACTATGATAGATCCCCTATACTTGTGGGTCATCAAGACTCTTTTCTGGCGCCGTTGCTGGGGAGTGAAGCGCCTTTGGTGAGTGGAACTTGGTAAGGAAACATTTATATAGTGTGCTGAAATTTTCTGTCACTTGTTACTATGGAAACTAATCCTTTGAGGGGCTTGTTCGGGGCATCTTTGCCCCGACCAGTAGAGCAAAGAGTTGCTCCTCAACCTAGTGAACCCACTGAAAATGTCTACTTTGAAATTCCTTCGGGTATGATAGAGAAACTGCTAGCTAATCCCTTTGCAGGAGATGGAACATTGCATCCCGATTTACACCTTATCTATGTGGATGAAGTTTGTGGATTATTTAAGCTTGCAAGTATTCCCGATTATGTTGTTAAGAGGAAGGTCTTTTCTTTATATTTGAAGGGAGACGCATTGACATGGTATAGGCTATGTGATGATACTGGATCTTGGAATTATAAACAATTGAAGTTAGAATTTCACCAGAAGTTCTATCATATGCATCTTGTTCATCGTGATCATAATTACATATATAATTTCTGGCCTCGCGAAGGAGAAAGCATCTCTCAAGCTTGGGGGAGGCTTAAGTCAATGTTATATTCATGCCCCAATCATGAGCTCTCAAGAGAAATGATTATTCAAAAAAATTATTCTCGGCTTTCTCTCAATGATCGCACCATGCTCGATACTTTCTGTGTTGGTTCTTATATGCTGAAGACTATTGAATTCAAGTGGGATTTACTGGAAAGAATTAAACACAACTCTGAAGATTGGGGTTCCGACAATGGTAAGGAGTCAGGTATGACACCTAAGTTTGATTGTGTTAAATCTTTTATGGATACCGATGCTTTTTGTGGATTTAGCGCTAAATATGGACTTGACTCTGAGATAGTAGCTTCTTTCTGTAAATCTTTTGCTACCCACGTTGACCTCCCTAAGGAGAAGTGGTTTAAATATAATCCTCCCATTGAAGTAAAAGTAGTTGCACCTGTTACGGTTGAAGAAAATACTATCACTTATAATGATCCTATTGTTCCTACTACTTATGTTGAGAAACCACTTTTTCCTGTTAGAATAAAGGATCATGTTAAAACTTCAACTGTTGTTCGTAAGAGTAATACTAGAACTTATACACCGCCTGAGCAAATTAAAGTTGAACCTAGTATTTCTATGGTTAAAGATCTCTTGGATGATAATATAGATGGGCATGTTATTTACTTCTGTGAACAGGCTGCTAATATTGCTAGACCCGATGCTAAAATACATAGACATGTTGTAGGCATGCTTGCTATTTCTGTTAAAATAGGAGATCATTGTTATCATGGCTTATGTGATATGGGTGCTAGTGCCAGTGCAATACCTATTTCCTTATATAAAGAAATTATGCATGATATTGCACCCACTGAGTTAGAAGATATTGATGTTACAATTAAGCTTGCCAATAGAGATACTATTTCACCATTTGGGATTGTTAGAGATGTTGAAGTCTTGTGTGGGAGAGTTAAATATCCTGCTGATTTTCTTGTTCTTGGTTCCCCACAAGATAGCTTTTGTCCCATTATATTTGGTAGACCCTTCTTGAATACTGTTAATGCTAAGATCAATTGCGAAAAGGATGTTGTTACGATTGGCTTAGGAGATATGTCTCATGAGTTTAATTTTGCTAAATTTCGTAGACAACCCCATGATAAAGAATTGCCTAGTAAGGATGAAATTATTGGTCTTGCTTCTATTGACGTACCTCCTACTGATCCGTTAGAACAATATTTGCTAGACCATGAAAATAATATGTTTATGAATGAAAGAAGGGAAATAGATGAAGTATTCCTTAAACAGGGTCCTATTTTGAAACACAACTTACCTGTTGAAATCCTAAGGGATCCTTCTCCACCCAAGGGAGATCTTGTGTTTGAGCTTAAACATTTACCTGATAATCTTAAATATGCTTATCTTGATGAAAAGAAGATATATCCTGTCATTATTAGTGCTAACCTTTCAGAGCAAGAAGAGGAAAGATTATTGAAAACTCTGAAGAAGCACCGTGCTGCTATTGGATATACTCTAGATGACCTTAAGGGCATTAGTCCCACTCTATGCCAACACAAAATTAAATTGGAAGAAGGCGCCAAGCCAGTTAGAGACCATCAACGACCGTTAAATCCTAAGATGAAAGAAGTGGTAAGAATGGAGATACTAAAGCTCCTTGAGGTAGGTATAATTTATCCCATTGCTAATAGTGATTGGGTAAGTCCTGTTCATTGCGTCCCTAAGAAGGGAGGTATTACTGTTGTTCCTAATGATAAAGATGAATTGATTCCGCAAAGAATTATTACAGGTTATAGGATGGTAGTTGATTTCCGTAAATTAAATAAAGCTACTAAGAAAGATCATTACCCTTTACCTTTTATTGATCAAATGCTAGAAAGACTATCCAAACATACACATTTTTGCTTTCTAGATGGTTATTCTGGTTTCTCTCAAATACCTGTGTCAGCGGACGGTCAATCAAAAACCACCTTTACTTGCCCTTGCGGTACTTTTGCTTATAGACGTATGCCTTTTGGTTTATGTAATGCACCTGCTACCTTTCAAAGATGTATGATGGCTATATTCCTTGACTTTTGTGAAAAGATTTGTGAGGTATTCATGGATGACTTCTCCGTTTATGTATCCTCTTTTGATGATTGCTTGAGCAACCTTGATCGAGTTTTGCAGAGATGCGAAGACACTAGTCTCGTCTTGAATTGGGAAAATTTTCACTTTATGGTTAAGGAAGGCATTGTCTTGGGGCATAAAATTTCTGAAAGAGGTATTGAAGTTGATAAAGCTAAAGTTGATGCTATTGAAAAGATGTCGTGTCCCAAGGACATAAAAGGAATAAGAAGTTTCCTTGGTCATGCCGGTTTTTATAGAAGGTTCATTAAGGACTTTTCTAAAATATCCAGGCCTCTGACTAATCTATTGCAAAAAGATATTCCTTTTGTCTCCGATGATGATTGTGTAGAAGCGTTTGAAATACTTAAGAAAGATTTGATTTCTGCACCTATTGTTCAGCCACCTGATTGGAATTTACCCTTTGAAATTATGTGTGATGCTAGTGATTATGCTATAGGGGTTGTTCTAGGACAAAGAGTTGATAAGAAATTAAATGTTATTCAATATGCTAGTAAAACTCTAGACACTACTCAAAGAAATTATGCTACTACTGAAAAAGAATTCTTAGCAGTTGTATTTGCTTGTAATAAGTTCAGACCTTATATTGTTGATTCTAAAGTTACTATTCACACTGATCATGCTGCTATTAAATATCTTATGGAAAAGAAAGATGCTAAACCTAGACTTATTAGATGGGTCCTCTTGCTCCAAGAATTTGATTTGCATATTATTGATAGAAAGGGAGCTGAGAACCCCGTTGCAGACAACCTGTCTAGGCTAGAGAATGTTCTTGATGACCCACTACCTATTGATGATAGCTTTCCTGATGAACAATTAGCGGTCATTAATGCTTCTCGTACTGCTCCATGGTATGTTGATTATGCTAATCACATTGTTGCTAAATTTATACCACCTAGTTTCACATACTAGCAAAAGAAAAAGTTCTTTTATGATTTAAGACATTATTTCTGGGATGACCCACACTGTCGGTGTCAAAACTGGCGGATCTCGGGTAGGGGGTCCCGAACTATGCGTCTAGGCGGATGGTAACAGGAGACAAGGGACACGATGTTTTACCCAGGTTCGGGCCCTCTTGATGGAGGTAAAACCCTACGTCCTGCTTGATTGATATTGATATTGTGGATGTTTACAAGAGTGGATCTACCACGAGATCAAGGAGGCTAAACCCTAGAAGCTAGCCTATGGTATGATTGTAATGGTTGTTGTACGGACTAGAGCCATCCGGTTTATATAGACACCGGAGAGGGCTAGGGTTACATAGAGTCGGTTACAATGGTAGGAGATCTACATATACGTATCGCCAAGCTTGCCTTCCACGCCAAGGAAAGTCCCATCCGGACACGGGACGAAGTCTTCAATCTTCTATCTTCATAGTCTTGGAGTCCGGTCGATGATGATAGTCCGGACGATGATAGTTCGGCCGATGATGGTAGTCCGGCTATCCGGAGACCCCCTAATCCGGGACTCCCTCAGTAGCCCCCGAACCAGGCTTCAATGACGATAAGTCCAGCATGTGTGTAGTCTTCGACGTTGCAAGGCGGGTTCTCCTTCAAGTTCTACGTACCTGCCGAACAGTGTCCGACTTCCTCATCAATGTTACGTGTCTTGGCGTCCACGCCCAATAATGGCCTTCTTCCACGCGTCGCGCGAATGTGAAAAGCCAGGGTGTCTTTTATGTTTTACCCCCTAGTTGTGCGAATAATCTGCCTATAAGGGAGGCAAGAATCCAGATCCAAATCACCATCTTCCTCCCGCAAATACTCATCGGAGCGCTTTCGTCCAAGAATCCATTCCATCATGGACCGTCAACACGGCTCCTCTTCGCGCGCTCCCAGCCCTTTGCCAGGAGATTGGAGGAGATGCTCTGTTCCGCACAACGAGCTGGTGAAGCTCCAAGCGGGGGGATATCTCCCTCCGGCCTTCATGGTTCCGGTTTGAGCCGGGCTGGCCACCTACAAAGGTGGGAAGCAAGCGGAGGTTACCCCAAATCCCAACAAAGGGGAGCGGGTATGCTTCGTCCCCTATCTGATAAGGGGGCTCAGGTTTCCTGTACACCCATTCCTCCGCGGGCTCCTGGAGTTCTACGGACTCCAGCTTCATCACCTCACGCCCGCCTCAATCCTGCATATTGCGGGTTACGTAGCTCTTTGCGAGCTATTCCTGGGCGTCGATCCCCACTTCACGTTGTGGAAGAGGTTGTTCTGCCTTGTACCCCGCTCTCACGAGGGGTCCATATATCAAGTGGGCGGCGCCGAAATATGGCGCATTGCCGGGACCGGATATCCATCCGGAACCCCCAAGAAGGCGTCCGAAGACTGGCCTTCGGAATGGTTTTATATAGAAGACGCTCCGCTGCCGGACCCTTTTCGGATCGACCTCCTGGAGTTCAGTAATGCTCCTCTGAAGAAACGCCTTAGTTGGCGTCCGCGGAGCCCCCAACTGGAGGAAGACAAGAGCGTCCATTATTTGATGGGCCGAATAAGGTTACTGGCCCATGCCGGGTTGACCATGATTGGAGTCATGGCAACATGCATTATGCGGGGGGCGCAGCCACTACAATACAGGGGCCACCCCATGTGGGATTTCAACGGGGAGGACGATGCCACCCGTCATGGCCGCAAAGGGCCGGATTCGGTCGAAGATCTGGTGACGATCCTGTCCGGCCTATATAAGGGGGAGAAGGAGGATTTCCTTCGGACGAACCCGTTAAATGGGTTCTCCATGAATAATCCCCGGCCTTGGGTAAGCGAACACTCTGCGTGCCCGACCCATGCTTTTTGAAACTTAAGTTTCTTATATTGTGTTCTTCTTTCGACGCAGGAGCAGCGCCGGATCGTGAAGGACATGCTAAGTCCAGCTCCGCAACCCGAGGATCCAGAGAGATCCCGGGATCCGGCCTCCGAAGAGGATCCAGACATAATGGTGGAGATAATCGACGGGGTGTTCCGCCAGCTCAGCATGGACAATGCTTTAGTCGCCATCACGGCCGACTATCCCAGACTGTATCCAGCTTCCCAGGTGATTGCGACCGAAGTCCTGACACCGTCATTCCATCCTTGCTTATTTCTAACCACCGTATACGATGGCGCTATGCAGGAGGCGCCCCTAGGGCGAGAAGCCGAGCCCGCGGTGGCTGGCCAACAAAGGCCAGTCCGGACCAGTAGGCGGAAGAGGAGCGCGGCGTGGACTGAAACGTTGCCGCAAAGGTGTAGCTCACAATTCATTAATTAGAGCAACGTTCCTAGGAAGCGTTTGAGTGCTCATGACTTTTGTAGGGAAAAAAGCGTCCGCCGAACTGCGGGCGTGGAGGTTGCCAATCCAACCTCTACCAACCAGGCTCCAGCACCTGGTCTGGAGGGGGAGGCAAGCGCAAGGCGCGAGCCGGACATTCCTCCGACGGAGGATGCCGACAGACTGTCCGCCACCAAGTCTGAGGTGGAGAGTGCCCTGAATCACAGGCGCCGCCGGACAGTATTTCGTGACGCGTGCTTCTCCCCCGAGGCGTTGAATGCCTTTAACGCGGGGGACGCGCACCTTCGTGCTGCTCAAGATAGTTTTACCAGAGCCACGGAGCAGTATGTAAAAGACATACGGGTAAAAGAGTTTAATAGTTGTATATGTCAGTAGCCCCCGAGACTTAAAGTAGTTATATTAACTGATTTAAGGATCATATGAAACGTAGGATCTTACCGAGAAGAATACCCAACTATCTCAGGAGCTGCAAGAGTGCAAGGCCCAACTTGAGGCCGCACTCTCTGGCGCAGGAGGAAACGCAGGGACCTCTCCTGGTAACGCATTATTTTAGAAAGATAAGTGGCGTTTGGCCTTTGCGCAAGTCTAAAAAATGACATTGCAGGTGCTGCCGGACAAGATCCGGACAGGCAAGAACTTCTGCGCCAACTAAAGGCCGGCGAGAGGGTGCTGCATAAGGTGCAGCATGAAAGGAACAAGCTCCAGGATGCCCATGCCCAGCTTGGAGAAGAGCTGAAAGGCGTTTGGGCCGAGCTGTCGGGCTCCGTTAAGGAGAATCAGCGGCTTCATCGCGGCATCTATAGTAAGTGCTTGAGCGAACTCCTTTGAAAAGAAGAGTTCGGCGAGGAAGTAAATTTGACAGAATATGTCTGCAGGTATGCTCACAGGTCGCCCTGCGGAGGAGATGCCCGTATCAATGGGTGATCAACTTCCCGAATTGTTGCAACTGATCGAACGAGTTCGGCAGGCAATGAGCGGCGTCATCCAGGCTTTATGGCCAGCCTTCTCCTTACCCGAGGGTCTTGGGGAGCTTGCGGAGAAGCTGCAGGGAGTGCGTCAGCGCTTCCATTTATGGAAGATTTCGGCCTGCCGCCAAGGTGCCAGGGAGGCCTGGGCCATGGTAAAGACGTGGTACAAGAAGGCGGATCCCAACCACATGGCCAAAGTCGGACCTGTGGGGCTCGATGGGAAGGAGATCCCTGTGAGTTTAGTATACGGCCAAGTAGAGTTGGCCGCTAAATTTTCCCAACAGGACTATAAATTAGACAACCTGTTAGACGGGATTGAGGAAGAATACAATCAGTCGATGTGACGATGTATTATAAAATGACATATAAAATGCCTTCTAGCCGGATTGTAGATCGTTTGTCTTTGCCGACCTTTTCGCTTCGACCTCGGGACCCTAGAGTCCGGAGTGTGTCCGAATACCTTCTCAGTTATGAAACAACCGGGGTATGCATGGAGACCAGGCGTAGGGGTCATTAGTGCTTTATCAGACAAGTGCCCAACTAGTTATGTTATATTACATGGGTAGTAAGAAACATCTTCCAGGGAGAATAGTTCCGTTAAGGGTTCCTTTCCTCTGGGGGTGGCATGCCCTGAAGTGCATGTCCGGACTGCGAAAAAAAGCAGAAAAACATCTGGGGGCAGATAAATAAGTGGATAAAAAATCATCTTTTAAGTCACCGGCCAAATATTCCCTTAAGAACGCTAGCTTTCAGCTTCACCCAGTCTGAGGTACACATCCGGCTGACCCGGCAGTAACAATCGCAGAGGTGCTCCCTTTACCTCCTAGCCGAACAATCAGGAACGTAGGGGTAAGCACAGGAGCCAGGCAACCCAGCTTGGCCAAAACTTAAGTCATATCGATGCATATAATGGTGAATAAAAGGTACATGTGGAGGCTTGACACATGTGCTGGGCATGAAGCCCTTATAATTAAGCTTCTGGTAAAGAAGCCCCCAGGTATAATGAGTGCGGATAGCACATCAATTGCGCGCGAACGTTGCGCAAGTAGGCCCTTTTAAGGCTTGGATGAATAGGGTTGAGAAGAAAAAGATAAACAAAAGGCAGCTGAAGTAAAAAAAATTTGGACGGGGGGAAAGGAACGAACTCTTAGTCCGGCGCTAGGCATAGAATCTTCGGAGGCGGGCTGCGTTCCATGGGTTCGGCTCGAGTCGGTTATCCGATGCATTTCGTAGACGGTACGCTCCGCCGGTCAGGACTTGATCGATGATGAAGGGGCCTTCCCATTTGGGCTTGAGCTTGTCCTTTTTCTTGTCCGGCAGGCGTAGAACCAGTTCGCCAACGTTGTAAGTCTTGGCCCGTACTTCTCTGCTTTGGTATCTTCGAGCCTGTTGCTGATAGAATGCGGAACGAGCCTTGGTGACGTCGCGTTCTTCCTCCAATGCGTCCAAGCTGTCCTGCCGATCCAACTCGGCTTCTCTTTCTTCGTACATGCGCACTCGAGGTGAGTCATGAATTATGTCGCAGGGCAAAACTGCTTCTGCGCCGTATACCATAAAAAATGGTGTGAATCCGGTAGTACGGTTAGGCATTGTCCGCAGCCCCCAGAGTACGGAGTCGAGCTCCTCTACCCAGTGCGTGTCAGATTTCGTAAGGGACCGCACTAGTCTGGGTTTGATGCCGCTCATTATTAGACCATTTGCTCGTTCCACTTGACCGTTGGTTTGAGGATGATAGACTGAAGCGTAATCAAGCTTGATGCCCATATTCTTGCACCATGATTTAACCTCATCGGCCGTGAAGTTTGTGCCGTTATCGGTGATGATGCTGTGGGGGACACCATAACGGTGTACTACCCCGGATATAAAGTCTATCACTGGTCCGGACTCTGCTGTTTTAACTGGCTTGGCCTCTATCCATTTGGTGAATTTATCCACCATGACCAATAGGTACCTTTGCTTGTGGGTTCCCCCTTTAAGTGGTCCAACCATGTCAAGCCCCCAGACCGTGAACGGCCAGGTAATGGGTATAGTTTTGAGGGCGGTGGGTGGCATATGGCTCTGATTAGCAAAGAGCTGACAACCGACGCATCTTTGGACTAAGTCCTGAGCATCTGCTCGGGCCGTCGGCCAATAAAATCCTGTACGGAATGCCTTTCCTACAAGGGCCCGAGCTGCGGCGTGGTGTCCGCCTAGTCCGGCATGAATTTCAGCCAGGAGGTTTCGCCCTTCCTCTTTGGAGATACACCTTTGAAGGACTCCGGTTGTGCTTTTCTTATAAAGTTCTCCCTCATAGACCTTGTAGGCTTTAGATCGCCGGACAATGCAGCGGGCCTCATTTTGGTCTTCGAGAAGCTCCTGCCTAAGCAAGTAGGCGAGGAATGGTTCTGTCCACGGGGCAATTACTGCCATTATGTCGTGGGTTGAAGGTGTTATGTCATCGGCTGAATCGCCGGTTGGTGCGGCTTGTTCCGGTTTGTTATTTCCGGACTCCTCTTCCCATAGTACGGATGGCTTGAAGAGCCGTTCCAGGAAGATGTTAGGAGGGACAGCGTCGCGTTTTGCGCCGATGCGTGCCAATACGTCGGCTGCTTGGTTATTATCCCGGGCTACGTGATGGAATTCAAGTCCTTCAAACCGGGCTGACATTTTTAGGACAGCATTGCGGTATGCTGCCATTTTCGGATCTTTGGCGTCAAAGTCTCCGTTTATTTGGGATATTGCGAGGTTTGAATCCCCGCGCACCTCTAGGTGTTGAATGCCCATGGAGATTGCCATCCGGAGACCATGTAAAAGGGCCTCGTATTCGGCTGCGTTGTTGGAGTCCGTGTACATTATCTGAAGTACATATTGGACTGTGTCTCCGGTCGGGGACGTCAATACGACGCCAGCCCCCAATCCGGCTAACATTTTAGAGCCGTCGAAGTGCATAATCCAATTGGAGTATGCGTCGTAATCTTTAGGGAGTTCGGCTTCGGTCCATTCAGCGACAAAGTCAGCCAAAACTTGTGACTTTATAGCTCGCCGAGGTTTGTAAGTTATATCAAATGGTAAGAGCTCAATGGCCCATTTTGCAATCCTTCCCGTCGCGTCGCGGTTGTTTATAATGTCGCTAAGTGGTACTTCAGAGGCCACTGTTATCGAACACTCTTGAAAGTAGTGTCGGAGCTTCCGGGATGCCCTGAACACTGCGTATGCTATCTTCTGATAGTGCGGGTAACGGGACTTGCAGGGGGTTAACACAGTGGATACGTAGTATACTGGTTTTTGAAGAGGGAATTTATGCCCTTCTGTCTCTCGTTCGACGACGAGTACCGCGCTTACAACTTGATGCGTTGCTGCGATGTATAACAATATTGGTTCGCCCAGGTTGGGCGCAGCCAGGACCGGGTTTGTTGCCAATATGGCCTTTATTTCTTCGAGTCCGGCGGTGGCAGCATCCGTCCACTCGAAGTGTTCGGTGCGCCTAAGGAGGCGATAGAGGGGCAATGCCTTTTCTCCTAGACGGGAGATAAAGCGGCTTAGAGCCGCCACGCATCCAGTCAATTTTTGTATTTGCTTGAGGTCTTTTGGGATATCTAGCTGTGACAGAGCTCGGATCTTGGCTGGGTTTGCTTCAATTCCTCTACCGGATACGATGAAGCCCAGCAGCTTTCCAGCTGGTACGCCGAAAACACATTTTTCCGGATTCAGCTTGATGTCATATGCTCTAAGGTTGTCAAATGTGAGCCTCAAGTCGTCTACTAGAGTTTCAACGTGTTTAGTTTTGACGACTACGTCGTCTATGTATGCCTCTACTGTTTTGCCGATCTGGGTAGCCAGACATGTCTGAATCATGCGCTGATATGTTGCGCCGGCGTTTTTAAGTCCGAAGGGCATCGTGTTGAAGCAGAATGGTCCATATGGAGTGATGAATGCCGTTGCGGCTTGATCCGCTTCTGCCATCTTGATTTGATTATAGCCGGAGTATGCGTCCAGGAAGCACAATGAGTCGTGCCCTGCAGTGACATCGATGATTTAGTCGATGCGGGGGAGGGGGAAGGGATCCTTTGGGCAGGCTTTATTTAGGTCTTTGAAATCGACACATAGGCGCCAGGATTTGTCCTTCTTTGGTACCATTACCAGGTTTGCTAGCCAATCCGGATGTTTGATGTCTCTGATGAATCCGGCTTCCAATAGTTTGGCTAGCTCTTCTCCCATTGCCTGCCTTTTGGGTTCGGAAAATCGTCGAAGAGCCTGTTTGACTGGCTTGAATCCTTTTAGGATGTTTAGGCTGTGTTCTGCCAATCTGCGTGGGATTCCGGGCATATCCGAGGGGTGCCAGGCAAAAATGTCCCAATTTTCCCGAAGGAATTCTCGCAGTGCGGCGTCTATATCAAGGTTCAATTGTGCCCCGATGGAGGCCGTCTTTGTCGGGTCCGTTGGGTGGACCTGGAATTTTACTACTTCATCTGCTGGTTTAAAGGAGGTGGACTTGGATCTCTTATCGAGTATCACATCGTCCCTATTCACCGTAGAGTGCAGCGCGGTGAGTTCCTCTGCCGCTAGGGCTTCAGATAGTGCCTCTAAGGCTAATGCGGCTGTCTTGTTTTCGACGCGGAGTGCTATGTCCGGATCACTAACGAGAGTGATTATTCCGCAGGGCCCAGGCATTTTGAGCTTCATGTACCCGTAATGGGGTACGGCTTGAAAAATTATGAATGCCTCTCGTCCTAATATAGCGTGATATCCGCTGTTGAACGGGGCCACTTGGAACGTGACTTCTTCGGATCTGTAATTGTCCGGCGAGCCGAATACCACATCGAGTGTGATTTTTCCTGTGCAGCGCGCCTCCCGGATAGGGATTATTCCTCTAAAGGTTGTGCTGCTTCGCTCAATGCGGCTCCAGTCTATTTCCATTTTTTGAAGGGTTTCCTCGTAGATGAGGTTTAATCCGCTGCCGCAATCCATGAGGACTTTTGTAAGTCGAAAGCCGTCCACTATTGGACTAAGTACCAGTGCGGCTGGAGCTCGGGCTGTTCGGAATTTAGGTTCATCGCTGGCGTTGAAGGTGATGGTTGTGTCGCTCCATGGATTGGTTGTTGCTACTTGGTAGACTTCGGCGAGGCTGCGGATTGTTCGTTTCCGCATATTGTTTGATGCGAAAGTATCGAAGACTGTTGATACCGTACCGATGTTGTTGGAGTGGTTTTCCGGAGCTAGAAGCTCCTCTCCACTTTTGGCCACCTGCTGTAATATCCAACATGCTCGAAGGCTATGTGTTGGGACGGCGCCTTCTGTACTGTGAATTTTACAGGGTCCGCTAAGTCATCCCTCCAGTACGGTTCCGTGCCCTTTATGGGGTTTTTGCTTTTTGGTTTTTGTATCTGGTGCCTGAGTGTAATGCACCCTTTTGTTGCGGACTAGGGTTGTATTCGGGGCCGGATTGTCCCAAAACTTATTTTCGGTTGTCCGGAAACTCTCCATCGCACAGTACTTTCGTACTATGGACGCCAGGTCGGTGAAGCGTGTAATTTCACGACGGCTGACGGCGTTCAAGATTCCCTCGTCCGTGCAATTATTGCAAAAAATTGAGATTGCATTTTCCTCTCGGCAGTCCTTTATCCTGTCCATAACCAGGAGGAATCTGGCCCAGTAGTGATGTACTGTCTCAGCGGGCTCTTGCCGGATTAGAGATAGATCGCATATGTCTGGGCGGGTGGGTGGAATCAAGTCTGGAACCCTACCCATCTCAAGGCTCGAAGGCCGAGAAGTTTCCAAATTTGGAAGCCTGGATTACTGGACGTTGTCCAATGAGTCTGGTCCGATGCCTGACTTTAAGTTCAGTGCTTGATCGAAGTCCGTCCCTCTGCGGGAATCCGGCATGGGGGGTTCGGGAGCTCGGACCTGACTAGTTTTCAATACAGGAGAAGAGTCGCCGTATTGTTCCTCTACCACTGCAACGTGGTGGGTGACCTGGGGAGAGTTAATCTCTCTCAGATCGGTTTTAAGCCCAATCTGACTGTAGTCTGTAGCGATTCCCAGGGCAGCGATGCGATCCAAGAGCTCGTTTATGGACGAGAGCTCTATTGGATCCAGCCGCTCGACGAATTCCGAGCGGACGTGAAGATTGCTTTTGACGACTTGAGAGGTCATTGTCGAAGCGGTGGCCGGGCAGGCGGTCATAAGAAAACCACCTAGCCGGATAGTTTGGCCGGCGGCCAAGGCTCCTTTGGCGAAAATACCGTCCTTGAAGACGGGAGGAGGCATCCTTCCTATCGGTGACGGCACAGAGGAACTCTCAATGAAAGCACCAATGTCGGTGTCAAAACCGGCGGATCTCGGGTAGGGGGTCCCGAACTGTGCGTCTAGGCGGAGGTAACAGGAGACAAGGGACACGATGTTTTACCCAGGTTCGGGCCCTCTTGATGGAGGTAAAACCCTACGTCCTGCTTGATTGATATTGATATTGTGGATGTTTACAAGAGTGGATCTACCACGAGATCAAGGAGGCTAAACCCTAGAAGCTAGCCTATGGTATGATTGTAATGGTTGTTGTATGGACTAGAGCCATCCGGTTTATATAGACACCGGAGAGGGCTAGGGTTACATAGAGTCGGTTACAATGGTAGGAGATCTACATATCCGTATCGCCAAGCTTGCCTTCCACGCCAAGGAAAGTCCCATCCGGACACGGGACGAAGTCTTCAATCTTCTATCTTCATAGTCTTGGAGTCCGGTCGATGATGATAGTCCGGCCGATGATAGTTCGGCCGATGATGGTAGTCCGGCTATCCGGAGACCCCCTAATCCGGGACTCCCTCACACACCTTTATAAAAAAGGAGTAGATGGTGTCATTAGACGTTGTGTACCTGAGCATGAACAGCAACAAATCCTACGCAAGTGTCACTCTGAACCATATGGAGGACACCACGCCGGAGATAGAACTGCACACAAGGTATTGCAATCCAGTTTTAATTGGCCTACTCTCTTCAAAGATGCTCGTAAGTTTGTCTTGTCTTGTGATGAATGTCAAAGAATTGGTAATATTAGTAGACATCAAGAAATTCCTATGAATTACTCTCTTGTTATTGAACCATTTGATGTTTGGGGCTTTGATTATATGGGACCTTTTCCTGCCTCTAATGGATATACACATATTTTAGTTGTTGTTGATTACGTTACTAAGTGGGTAGAAGCTATTCCAACTAGTAGTGTTGATCATAACACCTCTATTAAGATGCTCAAAGAAGTTACTTTTCCGAGGTTTGGAGTCCCTAGATATCTCATGACTGATGGTGGTTCACATTTTATTCATGGTGCTTTCCGTAAAATGCTTGATACGTATGATGTTAATCATAGAATTGTATCTCCTTATCACCCACAGTCTAGCGGTCAAGTAGAGTTGAGTAATAGAGAGCTCAAATTAATTTTGCAAAAGACTGCTAATAGATCTAGAAAGAATTGGTCCAAGAAATTTGATGATGCATTATGGGCTTATAGAACTGCATATAAGAATCCTATGGGTATGTCTCCATATAAGATGGTATATGGAAAAGCATGTCACTTACCTCTTGAACTTGAACATAAGGCATATTGGGCCATTAAAGAGCTCAACTATGATTTCAAACTTGCCGGTGAGAAGAGGTTATTTGACATTAGCTCACTTGATGAATGGAGAACCCAAGCCTATGAGAATGCCAAGCTGTTTAAAGAAAAAGTTAAAACATGGCATGACAAAAGGATACAAAAGCGTGAGTTTAACGTAGGTGATTATGTGTTGCTATTCAACTCTCATTTAAGATTTTTTTGCAGGAAAACTTCTCTCTAAATGGGAAGGTCCTTACATTATCGAGGAGGTATATCGTTCCGGTGCCATAAAAATCAACAACTTCGAAGGCACAAATCCGAAGGTGGTGAACAGTCAAAGAATCAAACACTATATCTCAGGTAATCCTATAAATGTTGAAACTAATATTATTGAAACCGTAACCCCGGAGGAATACATAAGGGACACTTTCCAGAACATTTCAGACTCCGAAAAGGAATAGGTATGTGGTATGGTGAGTAAACCGACTCCAAAACAGTTCTAATGGTAATTTTTCTCTGTTTTGGAATATTTAAGAATTTAGGGAAGCAAGGAGTAATCCGGGAAGGACACGAGGCCTCCACGAGGATGGAGGGCGCGCCCACCCTTACTAGGCGCGCCCCCTGCCTTGTGGGCACCTCGTGTGCCTCCTGGACTCCGTTTTCTTGCACGTTACTTCTTTTGGTCGGTAAAAATTCATTATATAATCTCCCGAAGGTTTTGACCACCGTATCACGCAAAAATCTTTTGTTTCCGTTTCGAGCTGTTTTTCTGACATATCTAGAGCACCATGACGTCTCCAAGCGCTCCCAAGGACAAGTTTTTCGAGAGGGTTATCAACCCCTATCTTGCGGAGGTGCTGCAACACCCTCAAACCATTGAGATGCATGAGGGGGTGCTGCACATCCGTGATGTGGAGGGACCAAGGCGTACCGGAAGCGTGGAGACAAAGCTCTAAGCTATGGAATAGCAAGTTTTCAAGTGCCAAGGGATGGTGGAGCATGGACTCAACGCCAACCAGATGATGATCGCAGAGTTCACCAACAACCACAAGCTGGATGCCAAGAACATTGGGGAGACCATCTTCAAGCTTCATGAGAAAATCGAGCACCTCCAAGTCCAGATCTATGACCTGCAAAACCAAAACTGCGAGTATGAATATAGATTCAAGAGGATGAGTTTGGCTGCAGATTTGAGGATCCCGGAGACTCGATCATCCTTCTATGATGGTGAGCCTACGCCTTGGAAGAGGGACGACAAGCCTACATCATCAACAACTCCTTCACCACCTCCGAGGACATAATCACATGGGTATGGGCACTCCCCTTGGCAACTACCAAGCTTGGGGAAGGTGCATCGGTATCGTATCATCACACTCCTATCTTTACCGTTTTACTTAGTTCGATCCCTTTGGTAATATCTTGATCTAGTAGAATAAAGTTTTGGTATGAATTAGTTTTGAGTTTTGCTTTGTGATCCTACTATGTAATCGAGTCTGTGAGCTATATAATAAAGATTAGTGTTGAGTCAAGGGCTTTGCTATCTTGCCATGATCTTAAGTGCATAGAAAGAATAAAAAGAAATAAAAGAGTTCATATTGATCTTGTGGATAGTAATGACTTCACATATAAAAATTATGAGGCATAAATGTTGTTGAGAGTTGACAAACATAGTTTTGGTCATCGTTGCAATTAATAGGAAGTAATAAAGAAAGAGACGTTTTCACATATAAATATACTATCTTGGACATCTTTTATAATTGTGAGCACTCATTAAAGTATGACATGCTAAAGAGTTGATGTTGGACAAGGAAGACAACATAATGGGTTATGTTTTCTCACATCTCAGTTAAAGTATATGGTCATCGATCGTCCAACATGTTGAGCTTGCCTTTCCCCCTCATGCTAGCCAAATTCTTTGCACCAAGTAGAGATACTACTTGTGCTTCCAAATATCCTTAAACCCAGTTTTGCCATGAGAGTCCACCATACCTACCTATGGATTGAGTAAGATCCTTCAAGTAAGTTGTCATGTTGCAAGCAATAAAAATTGCTCTCTAAATATGTATGACTTATTAGTGCAGAGAAAATAAGCTTTATACGATCGTGTGATATGGAATTAATAAAAGCGACGGACTGCATAATAAAGGTTCATATCACAAGTGGCAATATAAAGTGGCGTTCTTTTGCATTAAGATTTTGTGCATCCAACCCTAAAAGAACATGGGCAACCTCTGCTTCCCTCTACGAAGGGCCTATCTTTTACTTTATGTCTTTTACTTTTTGCAAGAGTCGAGGTGATCTTCACCTTTCCCTTTTTCATTTTATCCTTTGGCAAGCACCTCGTGTTGGAAAGATCATGATATATATATATATATATCCAGTTGGATGTAAGTTAGCATGAACTATTATTGTTGACATCACCCAAAGGTGAATACGTTGGGAGGCGAAATTATAAGCCCCTATCTTTCTCAGTGTCCGATTAAAACTCCATAACCATAAGTATTGCATGAGTGTTAGCAATTGTAGAAGACTATATGATAGTTGAGTATGTGGACTTGCTGAAAAGCTCTATTCTTGACTCTTTCTGATGTTATGATAAATTGCAATTGCTTCAATGACTAAGATTATAGTTTGCTAGTTCTCAATGAAGTTTCTGAACCATACTCGACATTGTGAATAGATTGTTACTTGAGCATAAGAAATCATATGACAAAATCTATATATGTTGCTGTTATAAGAATGATCATGATGCCCTCATGTCCGTATTTTATTTTTATCGACACCGCTATCTCTAAACATGTGGACATATTTTTTGATATCGGCTTCCGCTTGAGGATAAGCAAGGTCTAAGCTTGGGGGAGTTGATACGTCCATTTTACATCATGCTTTTATATCAATATTTATTGCATTATGGGCTGTTATTACACATTATGTCACAATACTTGTGGATATTCTCTCTTATTTTACAAGGTTTATCATGAAGAGGGAGAATGCCGGCAGCTGAGATTCTGGCTGGAAAAGGAGCAAATATTGGAGACCTCTCCACAAAGTCATTTTTGAAATTAATGATAATTATTGAGCAAAATAAGTACACGAGGGGGCCCACACCCTCGCCACGAGGGTGGGGGGCGCGCCCACCCCTACTGGGCGCGCCCCCCTGCCTCGTGGGCCCCCTAGTGGCCCTCCGGTGCCCATCTTCTGCTATATGAAGTCTTCTACCCTAGAAAAAATCATAAGCAAGCTTACGGGACGAAACTCCGCCGCCACGAGGCGGAACCTAGGCGGAACCAATCTAGGGCTCCGGCGGAGCTATTCTGCCGGGGAAACTTCCCTCCAGGAGGGGGAAATCATCACCATCGTCATCACCAATGATCCTCTCATCGGGAGGGGGTCAATCTCCATCAACATCTTCACCAGCACCATCTCCTCTCAAAACCCTAGTTCATCTCTTGTATCCAATCTTGTATCAAAACCACAAATTGATACCTGTGGGTTGCTAGTGGTGTTGATTACTCCTTGTAGTTGATGCTAATTGGTTTACTTGGTGGAAGATCATATGTTCAGATCCTTAATGCATATTAATACTCCTCTGATTATGAACATGAATATGCTTTGTGAGTAGTTACGTTTGTTACTGAGGACATGGGTGAAGTCTTGCTATTACTAGTCATGTGAATTTGGTATTCGTTCGATATTTTGATGAGATGTATGTTGTCTCTCCTCTAGTGGTGCTATGTGATCGTCGACTACATGACACTTCACCATTATTTGGGCCTAGAGGAAGGCATTGGGAAGTAATAAGTAGATGATGGGTTGCTAGAGTGACAGAAGCTTAAACCCTAGTTTATGTGTTGCTTCGTAAGGGGCTAATTTGGATCCACTAGTTTCATGCTATGGTTAGGTTTACCTTAATACTTCTTTTGTAGTTGCAGATGCTTGCAATAGGGGTTAATCATAAGTGGGATGCTTGTCCAAGAAAGGGCAGTGCCCAAGCACCGGTCCACCCACATATCAAATTATCAAAGTAACGAATGTGAATCATATGAGTGTGATGAAACTAGCTTGACGATAATTCCCATGTGTCCTCGGGAGCGCTTTTCTCATTATAAGAAATTGTCCAGGCTTGTCCTTTGCTACAAAAAGGATTGGGCCACCTTGCTGCACTTTATTTACTTTCATTGCTTGTTACCCATTACAAATTATCTTATCACAAAACTATCTGTTACCTACAATTTAGTACTTGCAGAGAATACCTTACTAAAAACCGCTTGTCATTTCCTTCTGCTCCTCATTGGGTTCGACACTCTTACTTATCGAAAGGACTACGATAGATCCCCTATACTTGTGGGTCATCACCCTCTTGCATGTTGCCTCGCACGCGACGAGCGAGGTAGACCTGCCTGTTGGTGTCTTTGGCACCGGCGGGCTCGTTAACTCGCGGCAAGCGGGGCATAGTACCGACTTTGGGCTGGGGCTCGCATGACACCCGCCCTAAACCGTGTGTTTTTCCTGTTGGGGTTCCATGATGAGTGGGCAGCTGGCTCGGTGGCAGCCAACTCTCTACGGTGGGTTTGAGTCGTGCCTACGTGCTCCCTCTCGCACGTTGCATCGCTTGTGAGAAGGCAAGCCGAGTCGGACTGTCAGTGTCACTCGCCCCTCGGCCGGCTGCATCGCTCAACCTACCCGCACATGTGTGTGGGCCTGGTTCGGGGTCTGAGCATTGCATGCTCGGCCTCGCGAACCGAGATCGCCCGGCCAGCCAGGTGTCTTCTGTTCCAGTTGGGCACATGCATTCACCCAACCTGACATTCTCTCATCGTTTAACAAACCAAGGCAGCGGAGGCTAGCCTGTGCTAGCCAGGGTGTGCCGAGTCTGGTTTTTATGGGAGTTTTGGTCTTGTCCTTAAGATGGTTGCCTAGTGATTCTCGTGGGCATTTTGGTGTTTCCCTTAAGACGGTTGCTTTTCTTATAAGTTTGTTGTTTTATGTCGCACATTGGACACCGCACATACTGGCTTGGTCTGGCTGGCGACGAACATGGCCTCGATGTGTATGTTCTTTAGCATGATGGCAAGCAACTACAGTGTCGCCGATGCGAAGGCGTGCGACAAGATCGTCCATCAGCTTCATGGTGACGATGGACCTATCGAGGAAGGCAACAAAGACTTTCATGAACTAGGGGGATAGGCTGGCGTCTAAGAGGCCTTTCATACTGGCGGCCGCCAGCATCACCCAGTGGTGTTCCTCAGCGTCGGAAAATAGACCAGCATCCCGGTCCCCATTTCTATTTTGGTTCGGTGGCCCCTTCGCTCCATAGTTCATCTTGTGTTCATTTGTCTATTTTTTTGTTCTTGTTTAAGCCCCTTCTTCACTCTGGCACTGCTTCCGTTTTCTCTCTCTTACACATTATTGGTCATGGCCGTGAGGATGTCTAGGTACATGCCCATGGCGTTGGACCTGGGCCTGGCCGAACCGGTGGCCTTGGCATTGGCGGTGCTCGTGGACGTCCTAGGGGTGGCTAGTAGCAAAGTAGTATGGTAGTAACGGTAAAAATGATAAAAGTACCGGTGGCAGTTTTGTAGCAATTGTAATAGTAGCAACGGTGAAGTAAATAAGCAGAGCACAATATGTGGAAAGCTCGTAGGCATTGGATCAGTGATGGATAATTATGTCGGATGCGATTCCTCATGTAATAGTTATAACATAGAGTGACACAGAACTAGCTCCAATTCATCAATGTAATGTAGGCATGTATTCCGAATATAGTCATACGTGCTTATGGAAAATAACTTGCATGACATCTTTTGTCCTATCCTCCCGTGGCAGCGGGGTCCTAGTGGAAACTAAGGGATATTAAGGCCTGCTTTTAATACAGTACCGGACCAAAGCATTAGCACTTAGTGAATACATGAACTCCTCAAACTACGGTCATCACCAAGAAGTATCCTGATTATTGTCACTTCGGGGTTGTCGGATCATAACACATAATAGGTGACTATAGACTTGCAAGATAGGATCAAGAACTCACATATATTCAAAAAAACATAATAGGTTTAGATCTGAAATCATGGCACTCAGGCCCTAGTGACAAGCATAAGCATAGCAAAGTCATAGAAACATCAATCTCAGAACATAGTGGATACTAGGGATCAAACCCTAACAAAACTAACTTGATTACATGGTAAATCTCATCCAACCCATCACCGTCCAGCAAGCCTACGATGGAATTACTCACGCACGGCGGTGAGCATCAAGAAATTGGTGATGGAGGATGGTTGATGATGATGACGGCAACGAATCCCCTTCTCCGGAGCCCCGAACGGACTCCAGATCAGCCCTCCCGAGAGAGATTAGGGCTTGGCGGTGGCTCCGTATCGTAAAACGCGATGAATATTTCTCTCTGATTTTTTTCTCCGCGAAATCCAATATATGGAGTTGGAGTTGAGGTCGGTGGACGTCCAGGGGGGCCACGAGGCAGGGGGCGTGCCCATGGGGAGGGGCGCGCCCCCCACCCTCGTGGACAGGGTGTGGGCTCCCTGACGCTATTTCTTTCGCCAATATTTTTTTATTAATTCTGAAAAGTTGCTCCGTGGATATTTAGGACATTCTGAGAACTTTTATTTTTGCACAAAAATAACGCCATGGCAGTTCTGCTGAAAACAGCGTCAGTCTGGGTTAGTTCCATTCAAATCATGCAAGTTAGAGTCCAAAACAAGGGCAAAAGTGTTTGGAAAAATAGATACGACGGAGTCATATCAACTCCCCCAAGCTTAAACCTTTGCTTGTCCTCAAGCAATTCAGTTGACAAACTGAAAGTGATAAAGAAAAACTTTTACAAACCCTGTTTGCTCTTGTTGTTGTAAATATGTAAAGCCAGCATTCAAGAGCAAAGATTATGAACTAACCATATTCACAATAACACTTAGGTCTCATGTTTACTCATATCAATGGCATAATCAACTAGCGAGCAATAATAATAAAACTCGGATGACAACACTTTCTCAAAACAATCATAATATGATATAATAAGATGGTATCTCGCTAGCCCTTTCTGAGACCGCAAAACATAAATGCGGAGCACCTTTAAAGATCAAGGACTGAATAAACATTGTAATTCATGGTAAAAGAGATCCAGTCATACCCAATATAAACTAATAGTGATGCATGCAAATGCCAGCGGTGCTCTCCAGCGGGTGCTTTTTAATAAGAGGGTGATAACTCAACATAAAAGTAAATAGATAGGCCCTTCGCAGAGGGAAGCAGGGATTTGTAGAGGTGCCAGAGCTTGATTTTGAAATAGAGAGATAAATAACATTTTGAGCGGTATACTTTCACTGTCAACATAACAACTATGAGATCTCGATATCTTCCATGCTACACACATTATAGGCGGTTCCCAAACAGAATGGTAAAGTTTATACTCCCCCTCCACCAACAATCGTCTATCCATGGCTTGCCCGAAACAATGGGTGCCTCCAACTAACAACAATCCTGGGGGAGTTTTTGTTTAATTATTTTGATTTGCTTTGATCTTTTGATCATGGGACTGGGCATCCCGGTTACCAGCCATTTTCTCGTGAATGAGGAGCGGAGTCCACTCCTCTTGAGAATAACCCGCCTAGCATGGAAGATACAGACAGCCCTAGTTGATACATGAGCTACTCGAGCATACAAAACAGAATTTCATTTGAGGGTTTGGAGTTTGGCACATACAAATTTACTTGGAACGGCAGGTAAATACCGCATATAGGAAGGTATGGTGGACTCATATGGAATAACTTTGGGGTTTATGGAGTTTGGATGCACAAGCAGTATTCCTGCTTAGTACAGGTGAAGGCTAGCAAGAGACTTGGAAGCGACCAATTGAGAGAGCGACAACAGTCATGAACATGCATTAAAATTAATCAACACTGAGTGCAAGCATGAGTAGGATATAATCCACCATGAACATAAATATCGTGAAGGCTATGTTGATTTTGTTTCAACTACATGCGTGAACATGTGCCAAGTCGAGTCACTCAATTCATTCAAAGGAGGATACCACCCTATCATACCACATCACAACCATTTTAATAGCATGTTGGCACGCAAGGTGAACCATTATAAGCTCCTAGCTAATTAAGCATGACATAAGAAACTATAATCTCTAATTGTCATTGCAAACATGTTTATTGATAATAGGCTGAATCAGGAACGATGAACTAATCATATTTACAAAACACAAGAGAGGTCGAGTTCATACCAGCTTCTCTCATCTCAGCCAGTCCATCATATATCGTCATTATTGCCTTTCACTTGCACGACCGAACGATGTGTATAATAATAATAGTGCACGTGCATTGGACTAAGCTGGAATCTGCAAGCATTCAACTCAAGGGAGAAGACAATGTAATATGGGCTCTTGGTTAAATCAACAATCATGCATATGAGAGCCACTAAATATTTTCATTATGGTCTTCTCCTCTTGACCCCCAAAGGAAATAAAAGAAATAAAACTATTTACACGGGATAGCTCCCAACAAGCCAAAGAAGAACGAGGAATATTTTTGGGTTTTATTTTAATTACTACTACTACTATAGCATGGAAAGTAAGTTAACTATTTTTTTTTTGGTTTTTCTTAAGGTTATTCAAACACACAAGAAGAAAGCTAGAAAAAGAAATTAAACTAGCATGGATAGTACAATGAAAAAGTATGAGCACCGACAACTAAAATGTGTGTGTGAACATGAATTTAATGTCGGTGAGAAATACGTACTCCCCCAAGCTTAGGCTTTTGGCCTAAGTTGGTCTATGGCCATGGGTAGCCTGACTGATATCCGAAGTTGTAACTGGGGTCGTACTGAGATGCAGCAGCCATTGCCTCCTGAGCTGCAGCATGGCGGCGAGCTGCCTCCGTCCTCCTCTCGTACTTGGTTGCCTCCTCCCTGGTTCTAACATATCTTCCTTTTTCCTGGTAATCAAAAAGGGTAGGAGCAGGGAGAGTAATATGGACAACGCGATGTCTGTCAAAGATTAGTCGATACTGGAGGAATTGTTCGTTACTTTCAAGAAAATGATGACTAACCATGGCATTATAATCTAAATAAGCGGGAAGCAACTCCCTATCATCTTCATGTGGAGGTATACCAAGATAATTAGCCACATGGGTCGCATAAATCCCTCCAAACAAATCTCCAACTAGACCATTAGTATGCAACCTACGTGCAACAATTGCCCCCAAGTTGTATTGTTTATCACCTAATACAGCACTCTTGAGAACACAAAGATCAGGAACACACATATGACATGCTTCATCTTTACCATTAATGCATCTACCAATGAAGAGAGCAAAATAATGTATAGCAGAAAAGTGAATGCTCCCTATGGTAGCTTGTGCTATTTCTCTAGATTCTCCCACAGTGATACTAGCAAGAAAGTCTTTATATTCAGATTTACGAGGTTCATTAACACTGCCCCACTGAGGGAGTTTACAAGCAGTAGTAAAATCTTCTAGGTCCATGGTATATGATTTATCGTAAATATCAAATAGGACAGTTGGAGAATTACGCGAAGATGTAAATTTAAACCTTCTCACAAATGAATCAGTTAAATAGTAGTACTGAGGACACTTATCTTGCATGAAGTCCTCAAGATCGGCATTACGCACATATGTATCAAATTCATCCTTGATGCCTGCATTAACCATAAACTCTTCTGACGGCCATTCACAAGGCCACACATCAGCTTCCCTTGGTGGTTCATCGTCCGGTTCACGCATTGCAAGCCTGGGTCCCTTTTTCCTTGAAGAACCACCTTGGTACATTTTCCTGGACATATTTCTTCCTCTGAAAAAATTCTGAAATTTTTAGTAACTCAAAATAAAAGTAAATCAACTTAATAAAATTGATAGCAACTACTCCCATAAATGCCTAGAGCCTATATCATGCATTAGAATTACTTGGGACCATATAAATTTGACATGCAAGCTCAAGAACAGAGTCACCTAGGCAACAAAAATTTGCAATGAATAAAGCACTAGAACAAAAACTAATTGGACCATTGGAGGAGTCACATACCAAGGAACAATCTCCCAAAGCAGTTTTGTGAATGGAGCTTTGAGCAAGGAGACCGAAAATGGCAGCGAAGTGAGCTAGAACTCGTGCTTGAGCTGGATGGTGATTTTTTTGGCAGGAAGATGAAGTGTGTGGGTGCAGGAATAAGTGGAGGGGGGCCACCGTGGGCCCACGAGGCAGGGGGCGCACCCTGGACCCTCGTGGCCAGGTGCCAGCTCCCCCTGTTGTATTATCAGTGCCAAATATTCTCAAATATTTCATAAAAAATCATACTAAATTTGCAGGGCATTTGGAGAACTTTTATTTTTGGGTATTTTCTTATTGCATGGATAATTCAGAAAACAGATAGAAAATACTATTTTTACTTTATTAATCTAAATAACAGAAAGTGAAAGGAAGGTACAGAAGGTTGTGCCTTCTAATTTTATCCATCTCATGCTCATCAAAAGGAATCCACTAACAAGGTTGATCAAGTCTTGTTAACAAACTCATTCTGAATAACATGGAACCGGAGAAATTTCAAATAACACTAGGTTACCTCAACGGGGATATGCACATCCCCAATAATAAGAATATCATATTTTTTTCTTGACACTAGGAAGAGGAAATTCAAAACCTCCAATAATGATAGTTGGAATTTTTCCAATAGAATTGATGCTATGAACTTGAGGTTGTTTCCTCGGAAAGTGTACCGTATGCTCATTACCATTAACATGAAAAGTGACATTGCCTTTGTTGCAATCAATAACAGCCCCTGCAGTATTCAAAAAGGGTCTACCAAGGATAATCGACATACTATCGTCCTCAGGAATATCAAGAATAACAAAGTCCGTTAAGATAGTGACATTTGCAACCACAACAGGCACATCCTCACAAATACCAACAGGTATAGCAGTTGATTTATCAGCCATTTGCAAAGATATTTTAGTAGGTGTCAACTTATTCAATTCAAGTCTACGATATAAAGAGAGAGGCATAACACTAACACCGGCTCCAAGATCACATAAAGCAGTTTTAACATAGTTTCTTTTAATGGAGCATGGTATAGTTGGTACTCCTGGATCTCCAAGTTTCTTAGGTATTCCACCCTTAAAAGTATAATTAGCAAGCATGGTGGAAATTTTAGCTTCCGGTATCTTTCTTTTATTTGTAATGATATCTTTCATATATTTAGCATAAGGACTTACTTTAAGCATATCAGTTAAGCGCATACGTAAGAAGATAGGTCTAATCATTTCAGCAAAGCGCTCAAAATCTTCATCATCCTTTTTTCTTGGATGGCTTAGGAGGAAAAGGCATGGGTTTCTGAACCCATGGTTATCTTTCTTTACCGTGCTTCCTAGAAACAAAATCTCTCTTATCATAACGTTGATTCTTTGATTGTGGGTTATCAAGATCAACCGCAGGTTCAATCTCTACATCATTATTATTGCTAGGTTGAGCATCGACATGAACATTATCATTAACATTATCACTGGGTTCATGTTCACACCAGATTGTGTTTCATCATCAGAAATAGAAATATCAATGGGATTCTCAGGTGTGTCAATAACAGGTTCACTAGAAGCATGCAAAGTCCTATCATTTTTCTTTTTCTTCTTTTTAGAAGGACTAGGTGCATCTACATTATTTCTGTGAGAATCTTGCTCAATTCTCTTAGGGTGGCCTTCAGGATACAAAGGTTCTTGAGTCATTTTACCAGTTCTAGTAGCCACTCTAACAGCAAAATCATGTTTATTATTTAATTCATCGAGCAAATCACTTTGAGCTTTAAGTACTTGTTCTGCTTGAGTGGTAACCGTAGAAGCATATTTACTAACGAGTTTAAGTTCACCTTTAACTCTAGCCATATAATCACTCAAGCATCCGATCATGTAAGCATTACTCTTTAATTCTCTACCAACATAAGCATTGAAATTTTCTTGTCTAGGCATAAAGTCATCAAATTCATCCAAGCATGGGCTAGCAAATTTGGTAGACGGGATTGCAACTTTATCATATCTATAGAGAGAATTTACCTTTACTACCTGTGACGGGTTATCAAGACCATGTGTTTCTTCAATAGGTGGTAAATTAAGACCATGTATTTCTTCAACAAGAGGTAAATTCTTAACATCTTCAGCTTTAATACCTTTTTCCCTCATAGATTTCTTTGCCTCTTGCATATCTTCAGGACTGAGAAATAGAACACCTCTCTTCTTCGGAGTTGGTTTAGGAGTTGGCTCAGGAATTGACTCAGGAAGAGTCCAATTATTTTCATTAGTCAACATATTATTCAATAGTAATTCAGCTTGATCGACTGTTCTTTCCATGAAAACACAACCAGCACAACTATCCAAGTGGTCCTTGGAAGCATCTGTTAGTCCATTATAAAAGATATCAAGTATTTCATTTTTCTTAAGAGGATGATCAGGCAAAGCATTAAGTAATCGGAGAAGCCTCCCCCAAGCTTGTGGGAGACTCTCTTCGATTTGCAAAAATTAAATATTTCCCTCAAGGCAGCTTGTTTCTTATGAGCAGGGAAATATTTAGCAGAGAAGTAATAAATCATATCCTCGGGACTACGCACACAACTAGGATCAAGAGAACTAAACCAAGTTTTAGAATCACCCTTTAATGAGAATGGAAATATCTTAAGGATATAATAGTAGCGAGACTTCTCATCATTAGTGAATAGGGTGGCTATATCATTCAATTTAGTAAGATGTGCCACAATAGTTTTAGATTCGTAGCCATAAAAAGGTTCAGATTCAACTAAAGTAATTATCTCAGGATCGATAGAGAATTCATAATCCTTATCAGTAACGAAGATAGGTGAAGTAGCAAAAGCAGGGTCATATTTCATTCTAGCATTTAGAGATTTTTGTTTCCATTTAGCTAATAACTTCTTAAGTTCAGATCTATCATTGCAAGCAAGAAAATCTCTAGCAGTTTTTTCATCCATAACATAACCCTCAAGAACAACAGGCAATTCATACTTAGGGAGAGAACCTTCATCATCACTATCTTCAATAATTTCATTTTCAATAATTTCATTCTCTCTAGCCCTAGCAAGTTGTTCATCAAGAAATTCACCTAATGGCACAGTAGTATCAAGCACAGAAGTAGTTTCATCATAAGTATCATGCATAGTAGAAGTGGCATCATCAATAACATGCGACATATCAGAGTTAATAGCAGAAGCAGGTTTAGGTGTCGCAAGCTTACTCATAACAGAAGGAGAATCTAGTGTAGAGCTAGATGGCAGTTATGTACCTCCCCTCGTAGTTGAGGGATAAATATTAGTTCTTTCGTCTTTCAATTTTCTTCATAGTGACCAGAAAATATAAATCCCAAGTGACTCAAAGAATAGAGCTATGCTCCCCGGCAACAGCGCCAGAAAATAGTCTTGATGACCCACAAGTATAGGGGGTCGCAACAGTTCGAGGGTAGAGTATTCAACCCAAATTTATTGATTTGACACAAGGGGAGCCAAAGAATATTCTCAAGTATTAGCAGTTGAGTTTTCAATTCAACCACACCTGGATAACTTAGTATCTGCAGCAAAGTATTTAGTAGAAAAGTAGTATGATAGTAACGGTAACAGTGATAAAAGTAACGGTGGCAGTTTTGTAGCAATTGTAACAGTAGCAACGGTAAAGTAAATAAGCAGAGCACAATATGTGGAAAGCTTGTAGGCATTGGATCAATGATGGATAATTGTGTCGGATCCGATTCCTCATGTAATAGTTATAACATAGGGTGACACAGAACTAGCTCCAATTCATCAATGTAATGTAGGCATGTATTCCAAATATAGTCATACGTGCTTATGGAAAAGAACTTGCATGCCATCTTTTGTCCTGCCCTCCCGTTGCAGCGGGGTCCTAGTGGAAACTAAGGGATATTAAGGCCTCCTTTTAATAGAGTACTGGACCAAAGCATTAGCACTTAGTGAACTAGATGGTACCCCGTGCGTTGCTGCGGGAATTTGTGGGTAAGAGTTGATGCAATGATAAATTTAGCTGGCTTGCTTGCCCTAGAGCTTGGTGGTTAAGTGATCCATGATTGGTTAGGTGATGTGGTTATTGGCTATAGTACAGGCAGAGTGCATATGTAGTATGATTTAATTTACTTGCTAGTTGATGTAACATTTTGGCAGGTTTGTACATATAGATGTACTCAAGATTTCGGAAGCAATTTCACGGAATTTGACTTGACGTATCCTTATGTTTTAACCATTTGCATATGCGACATGAAAATATTATATATCAACAACAATTATAGTAAAATATACATAATCATCTCAATAAAGTGCATAGCATCCCATATACTCCACATTCAGACTTGATAGTTGCATAGGATAATGCATATCTCACTACGGTAATAACTAATAAGAATTTGACTGTATTACAACTTTAAACTATAATATAAATAATTTAAATAAAAGGCAATGTAGTTCAACCCATATATAGTTGCAAAAGATGAATCCATATCTCAGTACATGCATAGTATCATCGAGAAGTAGTAGTAATGAGAGATTGACTGTATTAAAATTTAAGACGCATACAAATAATTTAAAAAGAAGGCAATGTAGTTAGTTGTGTTGGGGAACGTTGCAGAAAACAAAAAATTTCCTACTCGTTTCACCAAGATCATCTAGGAGTTCATCTAGCAACGAGTGATTAGATGCATCTACATACCTTTGTAGATCGTGAGCGGAAGCGTTCAAAAGAACGGTGATGATGTAGTCGTACTCGACGTGATCCAAATCACCGATGACCAGCGCCGAACGGACGGCACCTCCGCGTTCAACACACGTACGGAACAGCCACGTCTCCTCCTTCTTGATCCAGCAAGGGAGGGAGGAGAGGTTGAGGGAGATGGCACCAGCAGCAGCACGACGGCGTGGTGTTGATGGAGCTGCAGTACTCCGGCAGAGCTTCGCTAAGCACTATGGAGGTGGAGGAGGTGTTGGAGAGGGAGAAGGAGGCAACCAAAGGCCAAGGCGTTCAGGTATGAAGTCCCTCCTCTCCCCCACTATATATAGGAGGGCCAAGGGGGGGGGGTGCGCAGCCTAGGAGATCCAATCTCCTATGGCCGGCGGCCAAGGGGAGGTTTCCCTCCCCCCCAAGGCACCTAGGAGGTGCCTTCCCCTCCTAGGACTCTTCCCCCCTTAAACCCTAGGCGCATGGGCCTATGTGGGGCTGGTGCCCTTGGCCCATTAGGCCAAGGCGCACCCCCTTACAGCCCATGTGGCCCCCCGGGACAGGTGGACCCACCCGGTGGACCCCCGGGACCCTTCCGGTGGTCCCGGTACAATACCGATAACCCCGAAACTTGTCCCGATGCCCGAAATAGGACTTCCCATATATAAATCTTTACCTCCGGACCATTCTGGAACTCCTCGTGACGTCCGGGATCTCATCCGGGACTCCGAACAACATTCGGGTTACTGCATATACATATCCCTACAACCCTAGCGTAACTGAACCTTAAGTGTGTAGACCCTACGGGTTCGGGAGACAAGCAGTCATGACCGAGACGACTCTCCGGTCAATAACCAACAGCGGGATCTGGATACCCATGTTGGCTCCCACATGCTCCACGATGATCTCATCGGATGAACCACGATGTCGAGGATTCAATCAATCCCGTACGCTATTCCCTTTGTCTATCGATATGTTACTTGCCCGAGATTCGATCGTCGGTATCCCAATACCTCGTTCAATCTCGTTACCGGCAAGTCACTTTACTCGTACCGTAATGCATGATCCCGTGACCAGACACTTGGTCACTCTGAGCTCATTATGATGATGCATTACCGAGTGGGCCCAGTGATACCTCTCCGTCATACGGAGTGACAAATCCCAGTCTTGATCCATGTCACCCAACAGACACTTTCGGAGATACCCGTAGTCTACCTTTATAGTCACCCAGTTACGTTGTGACGTTTGGCATACCCAAAGCACTCCTACGATATCCGGGAGTTACACGATCTCATGGTCTAAGGAAAAGATACTTTGACATTCAAAAACTCTAGCAAACGAACTATACGATCTTGTGCTATGTTTAGGATTGGGTCTTGTCCATCACATCATTCTCCTAATGATGTGATCTCGTTATCAATGACATCCAGTGTCCATAGTCAGGAAACCATGACTATCTGTTGATCAACGAGCTAGTCAACTAGAGGCTCACTAGGGACATGTTGATGTCTGTTATTCACACATGTATTACGATTTTCGAATAACACAATTATAGCATGAATAAAGACAATTATCATGAACAAGGAAATATAATAATAATGCTTTTATTATTGCCTCTAGGGCATATTTCCAACAGTCTCCCACTTGCACTAGAGTCAATAATCTAGTTACATTGTGATGAATCGAACACCCATGGAATTCTGGTGTTGATCATGTTTTGCTCTAGGGAGAGGTTTAGTCAACGGATCTGCTATATTCAGGTCCGTATGTACTTTACAAATCTCTATGTCTCCATCTTGAACATTTTCACGAATGGAGTTGAAGCGACGCTTGATGTGCCTTGTCTTCTTGTGAAACCTGGGCTCCTTGGCAAGTGCAATAGCTCCAGTGTTGTCACAGAAGAGCTTGATCGGCCCCGACGCATTGGGTATGACTCCTAGGTCGGTGATGAACTCCTTCACCCATATTGCTTCATGTGCTGCCTCCGAGGCTGCCATGTACTCTGCTTCACATGTAGATCTCGCCACGACGCTTTGCTTGCAACTGCACCAGCTTACTGCCCCACCATTCAAAATATACACGTATCCGGTTTGTGACTTAGAGTCATCCAGATCTGTGTCGAAGCTAGCGTCGACGTAACCCTTTACGACGAGCTCTTCGTCACCTCCATAAACGAGAAACATTTCCTTAGTCCTTTTCGGGTACTTCAGGATATTCTTGACCGCTGTCCAGTGTTCCTTGCCGGGATTACTTTGGTACCTTCCTACCAAACTTACGGCAAGGTTAACATCAGGTCTGGTACACAGCATGGCATACATAATAGAACCTATGGCTGAGGCATAGGGGATGACGCTCATCTCTTCTATATCTTCTGTCGTGGTTGGACATTGAGCTGAGCTCAATTTCACACCTTGTAACACAGGCAAGAACCCTTTCTTGGATTGATCCATATTGAACTTCTTCAATATCTTATCAAGGTATGTGCTTTGTGAAAGACCTATGAGGCGTCTCGATCTATCTCTATAGATTTTGATGCCTAATATATAAGCAGCTTCTCCAAGGTCCTTCATTGAAAAACTTTTATTCAAGTAGGCCTTGATGCTGTCCAAGAGTTCTATATCATTTCCCATCAAAAGTATGTCATCTACATATAATATGAGAAATGCTACAGAGCTCCCACTCACTTTCTTGTAAATGCAGGCTTCTCCATAAGTCTGTGTAAACCCAAACGCTTTGATCATCTCATCAAAGCGAATGTTCCAACTCCGAGATGCTTGCACCAGCCCATAAATCGAGTGTTGGAGCTTGCACACTTTGTCAGCATTCTTAGGATCGACAAAACCTTCCGGCTGCATCATATACAATTCTTCCTTAAGGAAACCATTAAGGAATGCCGTTTTGACGTCCATTTGCCATATTTCGTAATCGTAGAATGCGGCAATTGCTAACATGATTCGGACGGACTTCAGCTTCGCTACCGGTGAGAAAGTCTCATCGTAGTCAACCCCTTGAACTTGTCGATAACCCTTAGCGACAAGCCGAGCTTTATAGATGGTCACATTACCATCCGCGTCTGTCTTTCTCTTAAAGATCCATTTATTTTCTATGGCTCGCCGCTCAACGGGCAAGTCAGTCAAAGTCCATACTTTGTTTTCATACATGGATCCTATCTCGGATTTCATGGCTTCTAGCCATTTGTCGGAATCCGGTCCCGCCATCGCTTCTTCATAGTTCGAAGGTTCACCGTTGTCTAACAACATGATTTCCAAGACAGGGTTGCCGTACCACTCTGGTGCGGAACGTGTCCTTGTGGACCTTCGAATTTCAGTAGGAGCTTGATCAGAAGTATCTTGATCATTATCATTAACTCCCTCTCTAGTCGGTGCTGGCACCTCAGGAACATTTTCTTGAGTTGCGCCATTTTCCGGTTCAAGAGGTAATACTTCATCAAGCTCTAGTTTCCTCCCACTTACTTCTTTCGAGAGAAACTCTTTCTCCAGAAAGGACCCATTCTTGGCAACAAAGATCTTGCCTTCGGATCTGAGGTAGAAGGTGTACCCAATAGTTTCTTTTGGGTATCCTATGAAGACGCATTTTTCCGACTTGGGTTCGAGCTTTTCAGGTTGAAGTTTCTTGACATAAGCATCGCATCCCCAAACTTTTAGAAACGACAGCTTAGGTTTCTTCCCAAACCACAATTCATACGGTGTCGTCTCAACGGATTTCGACGGAGCCCTATTTAAAGTGAATGCGGCAGTCTCTAAAGCATAGCCCCAAAAAGAAAGCGGTAAATCGGTAAGAGACATCATAGATCGCACCATATCTAATAGAGTGCGATTACGACGTTCGGACACACCATTACGCTGAGGTGTTCCAGGCGGCGTGAGTTGTGAAACTATTCCACATTTTCTTAAGTGTGCCCCAAACTCGTGACTCAAGTATTCTCCTCCACGATTTGATCGCAGAAACTTGATTTTCCTGTCACGTTGATTTTCAACCTCACTCTGAAATTCCTTGAACTTTTCAAAGGTTTCAGACTTGTGTTTCATTAAGTAGATATACCCATACCTACTTAAATCATCAGTGAGGGTGAGAACATAACGATAGCCACCGCGAGCCTCAACACTCATTGGACCGCACACATCAGTATGTATGATTTCCAATAAGTCGGTTGCTCGCTCCATTGTTCCTGAGAACGGAGTCTTGGTCATTTTACCCATAAGACATGGTTCGCACGTGTCAAATGATTCATAATCAAGAGACTCTAAAAGTCCATCAGCATGGAGCTTCTTCATGCGTTTGACACCTATGTGACCAAGGCGGCAGTGCCACAAGTATGTGGGACTATCATTATCAACCTTACTTCTTTTGGTACTCACACTATGAATATGTGTAGCATCACGTTCGAGATTCATAAGGAATAAACCATTCACCATAGGAGCATGACCATAAAACATATCTCTCATAAAAATGGAACAACCATTATTCTCAGATTTAAAAGAGTAGCCGTCTCAAATTAAACGAGATCCCGATACAATGTTCATGCTCAAAGCTGGCACTAAATAACAATTATTAAGGTTTAAAACTAATCCCGAAGGGAGATGCAGAGGTAGCGTGCCGACGGCGATCACATTGACCTTGGAACCATTCCCGACGCGCATCGTCACCTCGTCCTTTGCCAGTTTCCGTTTATTCCGCAGCCCCTGCTTTGAGTTACAAATGTGAGCAACTGCACCGGTATCAAATACCCAGGAGCCACTACGGGCACTAGTAAGGTACACATCAATTATATGTATATCATATATACCTTTTGTTTTGCCGGCCTTCTTATCCGCTAAGTACTTAGGGCAGTTCCGCTTCCAGTGACCGCTTCCCTTGCAATAAAAGCACTCAGTCTCGGGCTTGGGTCCATTCTTTGGCTTCTTCCCGGCAGCTTGCTTGCTGGGCGCGGCAACCTCCTTGCCGTCCTTCTTGAAGTTCTTTTTACCCTTGCCTTTCTTGAACTTAGTGGTTTTATTGACCATCAACACTTGATGTTCCTTCCTGACTTCTACCTCTGCTGATTTCAGCATAGCATATACTTCAGGAATGGTCTTTTCCATCCCCTGCATATTGAAGTTCATCACAAAGATCTTGTAGCTTGGTGGAAGCGACTGGAGGATTCTGTCAATGACCGCATCATCCGGGAGATTAACTCCCAGCTGAGTCAAGCGGTTATGCAACCCAGACATAGTGAGTATGTGCTCACTGATAGAACTGTTTTCCTCCATCTTACAGCTGAAGAATTTGTCGGAGACTTCATATCTCTCGACCCGGGCATGAGCTTGGAAAACCATTTTCAGCTCTTCGAACATCTCATATGCTCCATGTCTCTCAAAACGCTTTTGGAGCCCCGGCTCTAGGCTGTAAAGCATGCCGCACTGAACGAGGGAGTAGTCATCGGAAAGTGCCTGCCAAGCGTTCATAACGTCTTGTTCCGCAGGGAGAACGGGTGCGTCACCAAGCGGTGCTTGTAGGACATAATCTTTCTTGGCAGCTATGAGGATGATCCTTAGGTTCCGGACCCAGTCCGTATAGTTGCTGCCATCGTCTTTCAGCTTAGTTTTCTCTAGGAACGCGTTGAAGTTGAGGACTACGTTGGCCATTTGATCTACAAGACATATTGCAAAGTTTTAGACTAAGTTCATGATAATTAAGTTCAAATAATCAAATTATTAGTGAACTCCCACTTAGATTAGACATCCCTCTTGTCATCTAAGTATTACATGATCCGAGTTAAACTAGACCGTGTCCGATCATCACGTGAGACGGACTAGTCAACATCGGTGAACATCTTCATGTTGATCGTATCTTCTATACGACTCATGCTCGACCTTTCGTTCTTCTGTGTTCCGAGGCCATGTCTGCACATGCTAGGCTCGTCAAGTCAACCTAAGTGTTTGCATGTGTAAATCTGTCTTACACCCGTTGTATGTGAACGTCTGAATAAAACACCCGATCATCACGTGATGTTTTGAAACAGCAAACTGTCGCAACGGTGCACAGTTAGGGGGAACACTCCTTGAAATTAGTATGAGGGATCATCTTATTTACTACCGTCGTTCTAAGTAAACAAGATGCAAAAAACATGATAAACATCACATGCAATCAAATAATAAACGTGACATGATATGGCCAATATCACACAGCTCCTTTGATCTCCATCTTGGGGCTCCATGATCATCTTGTCACCGGCTTGACACCATGATCTCCATCATCATGATCTCCATCATCGTGTCTCCATGAAGTTGCTTGCCAACTATTACTTCTACTACTATGGCTAACGCGTTTAGCAATAAAGTAAAGTAATTTACATGGCGTTTCTTGATGACACGCAGGTCATATAAAAGAATAAAGACAACTCCTATGGCTCCTGCCGGTTGTCATACTCATCGACATGCAAGTCGTGATTCCTATTACAATAGCATGAACATCTCATACATCACATATAGATCATTCATCATTCATCACAACTTTGGCCATATCATATCACAAACCACTTGCTGCAAAAACAAGTTAGACGTCCTCTAATTGTTGTTGCAAGTTTTTACGTGGCTGAATTAGGGTTCTAGCAAGAACGTTTTCTTACCTACGTTAAAGCCACAACGTGATTTGTCAACTTCTATTTACCCTTCATAAGGACCCTGTTCATCGATTCCGCTCCAACTAAAGTAGGAGAGA
>NC_041381.1:376241089-376320940 GCF_002162155.2 Triticum dicoccoides | reverse complement strand
CTTATGCAACTAGTGCATGTTAGTCGGTGGAACCGGTCTCACGTAAGCGTACGTGTAAGGTTGGTCCGGGCCGCTTCATCCCACAATACCGCTGAAGCAAGAAAGGACTAGTAACGGCAAGAAAGTTGACAAATCTACGCCCACAACAAATTGTGTTCTACTCGCGCAAGAAGAACTACGCATAGACCTAGCTCATGATGCCACTGTTGGGGAACGTTGCAGAAAACAAAAATTTTCCTACTCGTTTCACCAAGATCATCTAGGAGTTCATCTAGCAACGAGTGATTAGATGCATCTACATACCTTTGTAGATCGCGAGCGGAAGCGTTCAAAAGAACGGTGATGATGTAGTCGTACTCGACGTGATCCAAATCACCGATGACCAGCGCCGAACGGACGGCACCTCCGCGTTCAACACACGTACGGAACAGCCACGTCTCCTCCTTCTTTATCCAGCAAGGGAGGGAGGAGAGGTTGAGGGAGATGGCACCAGCAGCAGCACGACGGCGTGGTGTTGATGGAGCTGCAGTACTCCGGCAGAGCTTCGCTAAGCACTATGGAGGTGGAGGAGGTGTTGGAGAGGGAGAAGGAGGCAACCAAAGGCCAAGGCGTTCAGGTATGAAGTCCCTCCTCTCCCCCACTATATATAGGAGGGCCAAGGGGGGGGTGCGCAGCCTAGGAGATCCAATCTCCTATGGCCGGCGGCCAAGGGGAGGTTTCCCTCCCCCCCAAGGCACCTAGGAGGTGCCTTCCCCTCCTAGGACTCTTCCCCCCTTAAACCCTAGGCGCATGGGCCTATGTGGGGCTGGTGCCCTTGGCCCATTAGGCCAAGGCGCACCCCCTTACAGCCCATGTGGCCCCCCGGGACAGGTGGACCCACCCGGTGGACCCCCGGGACCCTTCCGGTGGTCCCGGTACAATACCGATAACCCCGAAACTTGTCCCGATGCCCGAAATAGGACTTCCCATATATAAATCTTTACCTCCGGACCATTCTGGAACTCCTCGTGACGTCCGGGATCTCATCCGGGACTCCGAACAACATTCGGGTTACTGCATATACATATCCCTACAACCCTAGCGTAACTGAACCTTAAGTGTGTAGACCCTACGGGTTCGGGAGACAAGCAGTCATGACCGAGACGACTCTCCGGTCAATAACCAACAGCGGGATCTGGATACCCATGTTGGCTCCCACATGCTCCACGATGATCTCATCGGATGAACCACGATGTCGAGGATTCAATCAATCCCGTACGCTATTCCCTTTGTCTATCGATATGTTACTTGCCCGAGATTCGATCGTCGGTATCCCAATACCTCGTTCAATCTCGTTACCGGCAAGTCACTTTACTCGTACCGTAATGCATGATCCCGTGACCAGACACTTGGTCACTCTGAGCTCATTATGATGATGCATTACCGAGTGGGCCCAGTGATACCTCTCCGTCATACGGAGTGACAAATCCCAGTCTTGATCCATGTCACCCAACAGACACTTTCGGAGATACCCGTAGTCTACCTTTATAGTCACCTAGTTACGTTGTGACGTTTGGCATACCCAAAGCACTCCTACGATATCCGGGAGTTACACGATCTCATGGTCTAAGGAAAAGATACTTTGACATTCAAAAACTCTAGCAAACGAACTATACGATCTTGTGCTATGTTTAGGATTGGGTCTTTTCCATCACATCATTCTCCTAATGATGTGATCTCGTTATCAATGACATCCAGTGTCCATAGTCAGGAAACCATGACTATCTGTTGATCAACGAGCTAGTCAACTAGAGGCTCACTAGGGACATGTTGATGTCTGTTATTCACACATGTATTACGATTTCCGAATAACACAATTATAACATGAATAAAGACAATTATCATGAACAAGGAAATATAATAATAATGCTTTTATTATTGCCTCTAGGGCATATTTCCAACAAGTTGATGCTTGCATGTGTGCTTGATGATGTCCTGCATGCTACTAAAAAAGAGCTCTGTGGATACGGTTGTCCTCATTTTTTTGATAATTTTGTTTGGACGGGAAACAGATAGTACCTTGTTTTTTATTGTTATTATCATCTCATCCTTCTTAGTTGTTCACTGTCTCAATGTTGTTTGCAATGTTGTTTGATGACAAAAGTAAGAACAGTGGATATTATATTTGGAATGTGATATAAGATGTCATGTACTGTTGCTTGTGCTTTGTAACAACCTGAAGATGAAGTTCTATAGCCTCAATATACTTTTCTACTATGGCATGTCAATATTGCATTGGTGTGAAATTCCATGGCAGAAAGAAATATTGTTATATGTTCTTACCTCTCCTTATTTGCGGTTTCATCTTCTGTAAATTCGATGATCCCTTCAACTAAAGGGTACCTGTAAACACAAATCAACATTTACATGTGATGCTGAATCTGAACCGGTTGACTTATAGAGAGTTCTAAAATTGTTACTTATTTGGTTATTCTCGGTGCGAATAGTTGCGCCTTGGTAAGAGGTAGGTGTAGTATTGTATGAGTTATGTATTGTTTGGATAATCGGACTGTAATATATAGCTTGTGACTTCTATTTTGTGGTTGATGGCAAACCTCTCAATACTTATCGCTGAAGATGGTTGGGTTACCAGTTCTTTGCTTGGAGATGGCTGGAAATATTTCATGGTTCATGTTAGTCTTTTGTAGGAAATAAGGTTGATATTAAGAAGAAATAGAATCGCTCAATGAATAGAATTTGTCTAACCTTTGTCGAGGGCAATATTTGTGCTTTGTTGACCGAGAAGCTTTTCTTTGGGACATACCTTATGGGGAACCTATACATCAAATAAATCTTCATTCCATCAAGTATAACATGGAATATTTGAAAGGACGGGTAAGTATAGTGAATATCATACTTTGATAAGTGCCAAAGGACCTCATTTGGTGTAACATAACAACAGTCTTGATGCTTATCTATTACATTGATTATTTCACGCGATGAATCAGATGAACCAGTATTGGAATCCATTTTCAATCTGGTACAATAAAATCATGTTGTCACGTAATTGAAAGGATATTTGCACATACAGTACCATCAGTAAACTTCTATTCCTAGTAGTGCAGAATACTGACGTACCAAGTGTTGGAGTATATATAACATTAACCTGGAGAAGTAGCACTTGAAAGGCATAATATTATTTTATCTGAAGGGCATAATCTTCGGTTGTGTTTCGACCATGGGAATGCCGAAATTCTTTTGAAGTTTCCTTGCTTACTTTCTACAAAGTATTGATTTGCTCTCTACACTCCATAGATATTCTGTTAGGAACTCGAACGAACACTTGTATAGTAGGTAAATAACGCACAATTCTTGTCATCAAAGTAAATGAAAATTATGACATTTTATATGACTAATTGTACCACAGCCAACAAATAAGTGTATGACTAACTAAGGTTCATCAAACAATGAACTCATATAAGAGAGGAGAGACAGTGTACCGGTGGAGTAGCAAGAGACCTGTAACGCCGAGAAACTTCTGATCTGGAGCTCAATCTGACATATTCAAGTAATTCAGTGAGTGAGAAATTTGTGTGTGTGTGTGTGGAGGGAGCTCAGGAAGGGGGGGAGGAAGAAAACAGGAAGCGTCAGCTACCAGAGTGCAAGCCTGTTCTGAGAGTAGGACGCGAGTAGATCGACAATGACGACAGTACATCATCCTTTTAAAGATGAAGGCGACCACTTGTCAATCAAATCTGCACTTTCTTCCGCACTTCCAAGATAATTAAGGGTGGGGTAATGAGAGGCGATAAATGGTGTCGTTTCTTGCATTTGTAGCTGCGGTTTCATGGGGCGAGGAAGAGAGAGCGCCGGCTGCGCGAGGAAGAGAGGGCACCGGCGGTTGCGCGTGGAAGAGGAAGGTTGGGCGTCATCCTGCGGACAGGAAGAAGCATCGTGGAGAAACGAACCCAGCCGCAGGCCTGTAATACATGGGCTAGACGACCTCTGCCTATTGGGCTTGGATACCCACAATGCAAAAAAGTGAGGAAACACAGCGAGGGGTACTTGTTTTCTGTTCAGTCAACCAACAATCGTGCTTTGCAGTTGGGGAACCGCTTGGCCTGCCGATAAAACCAGGCGATCGCAATGGAAAAAGCGCGGGCGGGAGCGGGTTGATTAGCCATGACATGGCGTTGCTGATGTGGATGCCTTGCATGTTGAGAGAAATCATGTAGTGGGGAGCTCCTATTTAGATATAGTAGATACATGAACTCCTCAAACTACGGTCATCATCGAGAAGTATCCCGATTATTGTCACTTCGGGGTTGTCGGATCATAACACATAATAGGTGACTATAGACTTGCAAGATAGGATCAAGAACTCACATATATTCATGAAAACATAATAGGTTCAGATCTGAAATCATGACACTCGGGCCCTAGTGACAAGCATTAAGCATAGCAAAGTCATAGCAATATCAATCTCAGAACATAGTGGATACTAGGGATCAAACCCTAACAAAACTAACTTGGTTACATGGTAAATCTCATTCAACCCATCACCGTCCAGCAAGCCTACGATGGAATTACTCACGCGCGATGGTGAGCATCATGAAATTAGTGATGGAGGATGGTTGATAATGACGACGGCGACGAATCCCCCTCTACGAAGCCCCGAACGGACTCCAGGTCAGCCCTCCCGAGAGAGATTAGGGCTTGGCGGCGGCTCTGTATCGTAAAACGCGATGAATCTTTCTCTCTGATTTTTTTTTCTCCGCGAAAGCCAATATATGAAGTTGGAGTTGAGGTCGATGGACGTCCAGGTGGCCCACAAGGCTGGGGGGCGCACCCCAGGGGGAGGGGGCACGCCTCCCACCCTCGTGGACAGGATGTGGGCCCCCTGACGCTATTTCTTTCGCCAATATTTTTTATTAATTCTAAAAAGTTGCTTCGTGGATTTTCAGGACATTTTGAAAACTTTTATTTCTGCACAAAAATAACACCATGACAGTTATGCTGAAAACGGCGACAGTGCATGTTAGTTCCATTCAAATCATGCAAGTTAAGAGTCCAAAATAAAGACAAAAGTGTTTGGAAAAGTAGATACGACGGAGACGTATCAATGGCCAAGGTGCGGGTAACTATCTGCCTTGACTCAACGGTTGCGGCTGGGTGAGAAACACACGTTCGTTTGATGTTGTCAATGGCTTGCAACAACGTGTGATGTCGTTGCTTCAAGAAACATTATGGTTGGATGATGCCTGTTTTACTATATTATTAATTGTTGGGGCTTATACAAGCTAATTTGTTATCAACCCGGCAAAAAACGCCAGTGTTGCAACCGGAAAACAATACCATGACAGCGAAACAAGTTTAGCCCATTAACGTACGTTTTGCAAACATGCGCACAACACCCTTCCCGCTTGGGCCGGCATATTTCCTTTTCTTTTTATTTCTGTTAAAACAGCAAAAGAGGATGCGGCACAATGGAATCAAACTAAGCACCTCAATCTGCAAAGAGCGCGCTTCAACCACCGGGATAGCTCACCACCTTTGACTACTAACTTCGTTTCCCCTTATTTATTATTTCACCAGTCCGTGGAGCCCCTAGTTTTTCTTTTTCTTTCTCAAATGGTTTGTTCGGTTTTTTCTGTTTCTTTTTCTTTTGTAAATACGTGATTTTTTTAAAGAAATCATAATTAGGTTTTAAAATAATAAATATATTTCTCAAATTCATGAACTTTTTAAACAATTGATGAACTTTTTTTCCAAATTGGTGAACTTTTTTCAAAATCGTTTTATTTTCAAAATCAATAAACTTTTGTTTCAAAATTGATGAACTTTTTCCAAAATCCATGAACTTTTTTTCCAAAATCGACGCTCTTTCCCCAAAATCGATGACCTCTTTCCAAAATCGATGAACTGTTTTCAGATTTGTGAACTTTCTTCAAAATCGATGAACTTAGTGGGTGTGGGGCGCATCACTCAGGCCTACTTGGTCTATGCAACCGCTTCGGCTTGATAGTCCAAGCAAGCATAACTAGCGCACGCAAACCTAACAACTTGGCGCAGTGGGTCGCTCTTATGGGCCGGGGCAGTATCAAACGGTTGTGACCAACTTGCTTTTCACTATATTGTTTGTTTTCTTTTGTAAATATCGTTTTTTTCTTTTATTCGCAGCCTTTTCTTGGGTCTTTGTTTTCTTAGTATTTTCTCTTTCCTATTTCCACTTTTTATTTGTTTTATTTTCTGCTTTCTATGTTTATAATTCATGTACATTTCATGATTATTTTAAACCATGAACATTTAAAAAAATACACAGACATTGGGAAATTTGAGATTAAAATGATGTTTTTATATTACAAACATTTTTTAAGTCAAGATTTTCTAAAATTCGTGTACATTTTATAAATTCCTAAAATATTATTTAGGATATATTATTATAAATTCATGAACTTATTTTTTAATATTTCAATAATATGTTTTAAACATCTATCGAAAGAAATCAAGAAGTCAATTTTCTGTGGAAGACCGACACGAAGACTGAGGAAACAAAAATGAACTTCCGACAAAAATAAAGCCTTGGGAGAAGGGCGCAGCATGGAATTAGGCTGGCTCAAGGATCAACGCTAGCTATATCCCTCAAACACGAGATGGAAGAAGACCTCCTCCATAACGGGAGCTCCTATGTGGCGCGTTTAAAGCTAGCTTTATGGGAGAGCAGGTTAGGGCGAGCTTCCTTGCGCCCACTCGCCACCCCTCGTGTGCCGGCCCATGTAGATGGCGAGTGCTCGATCACATTTGTGGTTTCCTCTTGGTTTGCTCAATCACATTAACTGGTCACGGTTGACCAATTGACCGATCAACCGTTGAATTTTAAAATAAATGAAAAAGTAAAAAAAAAGATTCACAAAAAAAGAAAAAGTTTGTGAATTCAAAAATATCCACACAATTTGAAAAAATATTCATGAATTTGAAAGAAAAGTTCATCAAATTTGAAAGGAGTTCACTGAATTTGGAAAAAGTTCATAGGATTTGAAAAAAGTTCATCTATTTTGAAAAAATACATCAAATTTGAAAAAAAACATCAATTTTAAAAAAATCATCAAAATTGGAAAAAAGTTCATGGATTTAAAAAAAGTCAACAATTTGAAAAAATCATTGAATTTACAAAAAGTCGTTGAATTTGAAAAAACTTCACCAAATCTGAAGTTTTTCTTATCAATTTTGAGAAAAGCTTAAGAATTTGAAAATAGTTCATCAAAATGGGAAGAAGAAACGTAAAAAAGAACTATTAAAAGAAAAAGGGGAAAGGAGAGAAGAAAGAAGAAAAGGTGAAAAAATATGAAGTAATCACTTATGGTTAGGTGGCAGGGTGGTTATTGATGTGTGCGTTGAAGCAGGTACTACTTCTGTCTTGCTAAAGCACTCTATCTGTTGCACTGGCCTTTTAGCGCGTGTTTAAAAGAAAGCGAGAAGAAAAAAGGAAGAAACCAGGATTCAAACTTGGTTGTCGAAGCTATTGTGCGACTCTGCTAGCCACCACGCTAGCTTTAACTTCTTGTGATCTTCTAGGGTGCGACCTAGTTGAGGATAAAAGAGTCAGTTTTGCATTGGTTTTCCCCTAATTTTTTTGGTTTTTGTTTTGTCTTTCTTTTCTCATCATTTTTTCTTAGTTTCTTTCTTCGTTTCCACTATTTGTTTTCCTTTCTTTTTCTTCTATTTTATTCGGTTTTCTCTCTCATTTCATTTTTGTTTTCTTCTTTCCTTCTTTTATTTGTTTTTTCCTTTTCACTTTTCAATTGTGTTTTTTTTGTTTTTATAGGTTTTCATTCTTTTTTGGTATTTCTTTGTTTTTTTCATATATGTCAACAACATTTTTCTAATACATGTTTAACATTTTTCAATACAAATTTAACATTTTTAAAATACATTGTCAACATTTTTTAAAATATTCATACAATTCTTCAAATAGAAGATTAACATATTTTGAAAACATAGTCTACATTTTTTATACATCTTTAGCATTTTCCAAATGCTTGATTAATTTTTCAGAAAATATGCGTTCAATATTTTTCACTGTTTCATTAACATTTATATATACATGGTCAAAAAAAATTCAGCATTTTTTAATAGATGATCATCATTTTTTCTATACACATTTAACATTTTCAGAATGCTTGATTACCATTTTTAAATACTTGTTTAATATTTTTTAAAGACTTGATTAAAAAATTTATATACTTCATCAAAAAAATTCATCATTTCTAAATACATGCTCAACATTTTTCTGTACATATTTAAAAGTTTTTGAATGCTTGATTAACATTTTTGAAGTACTTGCTCAACATATTTCAAATGCTTTACTAAAAAATTCAACTAAAATATTAACATTTTTAATACATGGTTAACATTTTTCTATACACATTTAGAATTTCCCAAATGCTCGATTAACATTTTTTAAATACTTGTTTAACATTTTGTTTTTCAAATACTCCCTCCATCCCATAATATAAGACATTTTTTGACACTACACTAGTGTTAAAAAATGTCTTAGATTATGGGACGGAGGGAGTACTTGATTAACATTTTATATACCAGATCAAAAGTACTTGTTCAACGTTATCCGAATGCTTATTCGACATTTTTCAAATACTTGTTCAACACTTTCAAATACTTTTTAAACATTTTTCAAATATTTGTTCACCATTTTCAAAATACTTTTTCAACATTTTTCAAAATACTTGTTCAATATTTTTTGAATTTTTTCGTAGTGTTTTTTGTAATATATATATTTAGAATATTTTAAGGTGTAAACAAAAGTAAAAAAAAGCAAAAAACAAAAACAGAAAAAGAGGTTGTGGCCTCCTGCGTGCATGGGCAGGCCCATCTCGCTAGCCCCTGCAGCGAGTCAGAAGATGGACCCACTGATGGCGAGATTTAGGGGAGCAACTAGTCGACGAGCACTTCTTCGGTTGCCTTGCAACGATCACTTGCAGGTGGACTGAGAGCGCGCCATTTGGCGCGCTCTTAGCCACCGCCATGTGCCGCGCTCTGGGCGCTCCTTTCAGGTTCTTTTTTCTTATTTTTCGCAAGCATTTTCGGCTTTTAAACCAGTTTTTTCCTGGGTTTTTTCGACCTTTTTGGTTCTCTACCGGTCTTTCTTAGCTTTTGGACAAAAAAAGAATAAAAAAAGTCACAAAAAAAAAACGTGTTTTCTTTGCTTCCGCGAGGGGCATGGTTTTGCTTCCGCAAGAGGCACGGCCCGTCCAACTCAGAAACGAAAAAAAAATGTGTTTTCTGTTTTTTTTTCTTCCGCGAGAAGCATGATTTTGCTTGTTTTTTGTCCTCGCAAGAGAGCATAAAAAACAGAAATGAAAAAACATTTTTTCTTGTTTTTTTCTTCCGCGAGAGGCACGGCCGTGCCTCTAGAAAACGAAAAAAAAAACATGTTTTCTATTTTTTTTCATTGACAGGCACGGTTATGATTACGCGAGACACAGTGCCTCTCGGAAACAAAAAAACGTTTTCTCTTCTTTTTTTCCTTCCGTGAGATGCACGGCTTTGCTCGTGTGAGAGGCATGGTTGTCCTTTTGCGAGAGGCACGACCGTGCCTCTTTCGGAAAGAGAAAAATTGTGCTTCCGGTTTTGTTTTTTTGTCTGGTTTTTTGTCCTTTTTTACGTGAAAATAAAGTTAAACTATCAACATGCGATCTAGTTTTGAAGTCTCGACGCGAGGAATCCAACGATGAAAACGGTTCAAGATTTGGACGCACTGTTTAAGAGTTTTTTTTTAATAAGCAGGTCTATGAAAAAGGGAAAACTTCTAGGTTGCGACAAGTGACCCACATACAGCGGGCCACTTGTAGCAATTTGGGAAGACGGGAGTGATCTTTGCAATGAGTACTCCTCAATTACTGATTTCGAAGATATAGGGGCGTCCCGCGATGACGCAATTTTTTGGCAGGTTAAAAAACAGTAACGAAAGCCTTCAGCGCCAAATAGTAAATAACGCCCATAGCACTTCGCACATAAAAAACGCACACTGGCGCTCTTGAGGGTTAGACGGGCCATGATCCAATAGTGCTCTCTCAGTCTCTCAGTTGTACAACTCTGATGTTGGTATGATTTTCTCTAGCTTTTGCTGCTGTATTACAGCAATTGTTTTAACAAAAACGTGAAATAGGGAAATATTAATTATTTTGAACAAAAGTTTGCTAATTTGGAAGAATTTTTCACTGACTTAAAAGAGTTTGCAAATTAAAAAAAGGTTAATTTATAAAAAATGTGGATTTCAGAAAGCTCATTAATTTTCAAAAAGATCATGAATTTTAAAATGGTTCATCCATTAGAAAGGCCCAAATTGTGATGAGGAGGTCTCATCACTCTATTTTACGAAAATACTCATTTGTAATTGTTCACAAAAATAAAAAGCTCACGAGTTTTTTCTGACCTGTTGACCATTGAATTTTTGGGAAAATGCCAAAAATTCCAAGAATCAGGAATCAAACAAATTCACGGGTTCAACAAAAGTTTGTAGATTTCAAAAAGATCGCGGACTCAAAAAAGTTCCCGAGTCAAAAGAAAGTCCGCGGGATATGAATTTTTTTACAGAGTACGAAATAAGTTCTCAACTCAAAAAACTCAACCATCTCACAAAATCTTCGCAGGGTTCGAAAAAAGTTCATGAGTTCAAAAACAATTATCCTATTTAAAAATAATTCACATACTCAAAAAATGTTCACGATCTAAAAAATAGTTCGTGGGATTTGAAGAAAATCGTGTGTTTCAAAAAGTTCATGAATTTGAAAAAAAGACCACATATTTGAACAAAAAGTTCACAAAAATTAATAAATAGAAAAGTCGAATAGAAGAAAAGTTATAAGGCTTGGGAGGCTTCTAGAACTCACGGCGAACCGGCGATGGCGGCAAAAGTGATTTGGGAGAAGGAAACAGGGAGCTCCTATTTGCCGCACATTGCGGCAAATAGTCGGCGTGACGCACACAGGTGCCTCCACTGGGCCGGCCCATCAGTAGACCACGCCCGCATCACTTCAAAAATATGTAAAAATATTAGAGGGCGGGAGGATGCGAGCTCACGACCTCGGATTCATAGTGGCTGCGACACACCACCATGCCAGACGGGAATAGCTGGCTGTATGCAGCGCGAAATCTTATAAGAACTCAAAAGCTGCGTTCACATAAAAAAATATTTTCAGGAAAACCAAAACATTTCCTGAAAAAAAGGCGATTTCTTTCTAAAGTTATGAATATTTTCCAAAACAGGAGCACTTTTGAAAATGATGGACAATTTTTTTGAAATAGAACATTTTTCGAAAATGATGATATTTTTTTAAATGGGAACATTTTTCGAAATTCGAAAATCAAACTTAGAAATGCGAATATGAAACTTCCGGACAAAATTCGACAACACAAGCATTTATTAAAACTTGTGAACATTTTTTGAAACAGGAAACTGTTTTTTGAACCTCATGAAAAAATGAAAACATGAACATTTTTTAAAAAATTTGAACAAATTTTCTAAATAAGAAGATTTTTTAAACTTGAACATATATTAAATTCTGAACAAAATTTTGAGAATGCGATCATTTTCTGAAATTGTGAACAAAATTTTGAACGTGCAAACATTTTTTTGAAATTCCTGAACATTTTTCGAAAAATCTGAACCAATTTTTAAAAAGAGAAAACTTTTGAAATTCCAAACAATATTTTAAATTTTGAACAAAATAAAGAGGAGAACGAAAAAATAATAAAAAGAAACAGAAAAAACGAAAAATGCGAACAATTTTTGAAAAATGGGAACAAATGTGAAATTCCAAAACTTTTTTGAAAACTTGAACAAATTTGAAAACGCAAACATTTTTTTAAAATGATGAACAAAATTTGAAAAATGTGAAATTCCAGAACTTTTTTGAAAATTTGAAACACGAACAATTTTTGAAAATCACGAACAAATTTTGAAACAGCGGAAAGAACAACATGTCTTTTGAAACCTGAACAAATAAATTTGAACATTTTTTAAAGCCGAACAAAAGTATTGAATATGTTGAACTTTTCTGAAATTGCTATTTTTTGAAATAAAAAATAAAAGAAAGAAAGAAAAAAAATAACAAAGAGAAAAACACGAAAAAAGGAAATAGATAATAGCATATCTCTAGCATTTATAGGACACGAACGTTGTGGAGCTCCGGTGGCTAGCAAGGCTGCTCGAGTCGATGGAGATTCGATGTTCGATTCCCCTCTCGGCCACTTTTTGCGGGATTTTCTCTGTATGAAGCAGCCGTCATGGGCCGGCCCGTGAAGGATCGATGGGTGTGCGATCTGCCGACGGGAACTCCTGTATGACGCCCGCGAGCGTCAAGCTGTCTACCCTTCGCTGAACAGAACTGCGAACGGGCCGGCCCAATTGGAGCTAGCGAAATCCAGGCACGTAACAAAAAACATCACCAGAAAGCCATTGCGCCAGAAAGAGAGCTCGAACTCACTACCTCCGGCTAGTGTATAGCTCGTAAAACCAATAGACCAGACACATCCTAGTGCTAAATTTTCAGCGCCCAGCATTAAGAACCAATGTATATCGCCTGATCGATTAAACTACTATATACAACAGCAGATCCGTTTCTTGGGGAAAATGAACAGTTTTTCTTAATTTTTTTCATAACATTTTAAATATTGATTTTTTTAGAAATTGGATCAATCTTTAAAAACCGTCAACATTTATTGAAAACATGAACAAAAAATTTCAAATTTCAAATGATGAACAATTTTTAAATATACATTGAAACTTTTTTGACATATGCTGAACAATTTTTAAATACACACTGGACATTTTTAATGTACGTTGAAAAAGTATTTAAATACACATTGAACATTTTGGTGATATACGCTGAACAATATTTAAATACTCATTGAACATTTTTCTGAATATATGTTGAACAATTTCAAAATAGACAATGAACATTTTCTTAAATATACGATGAACATGTTTGTATATAAATATGTAATGAAATTTGTATAATATATGAAAAAAAAGAAAGATGGAAAAGAAAATGAAACAGAAAAACAGAAATGAAAGAAACAGGAAAAAGAAGAAAAAGCAGCCGACCGTGGGCCGGGCCAAACTGGGGCGTCTGGTGGCCAGGCTTCAGCGGAGCCACGTCCTTTTGACGCCTGCGGGCGTCAAATAGGATCTGCCTCTGCCGACAGTTTGCCGCAGAATGCGGAGAATAGGGAATTCCAAGGAAACAGGCCCCGCCTGAATGATTTCACGTGTTACAGTAACGGGCCAGCCCATATTCATGCATTCGTCGTTGCTCGCTCGGGCATTGCTTCGTTGGTTTAGTCGTTCGCTTCGGATTCCTTTCTTTTATTTTTTTCTGTTTTCTTTTGTTTCTTCTTAAAAAAAAATCTTGATTGGTACTCTTCAGTTCTTCTTTGTTATATTTCAGTTTTTCTTATTTTTTCCGCTGGTTTTCTTTGGTTTAATTATTTCCTTGTTCTATTTTTGTTTTCTTTGTGTTATTCATACATGTTGAACATTTTCAAATACACAATGTACATTTTTATTTCAATCCAAGTTTGAACGATTTTTTTAATACTTGGTCAACCTTTTTCCAAATACATGTACAAATGTTTTTTAATGGTAATACATATTTCTTCATTTCTTTGATTTTCTTCGGTTCCTTTCTCGGTTGTCACTTGTTTTTATCTTTCCTTTCTATTTATCTTCTTTTTTCTTTGTTTTTTTTATTTCTTCTTTGGTTTTCCTGGTTTCTTTCTCAATTTTCACTGTTTCATGTGCAGCAGGAATCTTTCTTTCATACTTGTTCAAAAAATTGAAACACATGATTAACATGTTTCTTATATATTTTTTGATGCCTACTTTTTTCATACAGATTGTATCTTTTTTGTGTACATAGGAAATCTATTTATACAGGTTTGGCATTTTTAAGTACATTATTATCAGTTTTTCAGATAATTGTTTTGATGTCTACTTTTTCATACAAATTTTACATTTTTGTATACATAAATAACCTTTTTCTTAGATACATTTAACACTTTTCAAGTACATAATTAACATCCTTTTCAAAAACATATGTTTTGGTGTCAACTTTTTCTCGTACATATTGTAGATATTTGTATACATAAGAAACAGTTTTCATATACACATTTAAAATTTTCAACTACATGATTAGCATTTTTTAACATATTTTGATGTCAATCATTTTCATATATATTGCACGTTTTTCCTATACATCAGAAACGTTGTTTTACATAGGTTCTCTAGTTTTCAAATACATGATTAATATTTTATAAATATATGCATATTGATGTCTACTTTTTCCATACAATATGCACTTTTTTTATACATCAGAAATAATTTTATATACTTGTTTAACATTTTTTCACATATACGTTTTGATGTGTATTTTCCATAAATGTTGTACATATTTCCCAAGGATAAGAAACATTTTTCTATACAGGTTTAACATTTTTCAAATGCCTTTTTAATGTTTATTCAAATTTTGCAGTGCATGCTTCGATTATTTAAGTATATAATTAAGGTAAAGAAGGAAAGCAAAAAGAATGAAAAATCAAATAATGAAAGAAAAAGAGCACTTGAGGCCTATGAATCTCCAGAGCGCTGAGCCATACCATTGTCGTTGTCGACCGCTTCAGGCGAGACCTCGGTCTCGCAGTAAGTGATGCATAGTTGCGGGGACCTCCAATGTAGCGTGGTATGCGCTGGTGAACCAGCCAACACGCACCCTCGTTCCCTTGCGCGCCCCCTTTTCGGCTGGCTCATGTGGGGTGCGAGACAGCACCAGTTTTTTTCATTTCGTTTTTTCTTTTTCTTTTTTTCTTCATTAAAATAGTTAGGCATTACAAACAACTTCCTAATTTTTAAAAATTATGAATTTTGAAATAAAATGTTCAACATATCATTATTTTTTCATGAATTAAAAAAATGTTCACACTTTTGAAAAGCATTCACGATATCATAAAATGTTCACGTATTCATAAAATGTTTGTTATTTGAAAAAAACATATTCGAAAATAGTTATTATTTTGAAGAAAATGTTTAGGAAAGAAAAAAAATCTTGATTTTGAAAAATTTTATTCCGCATTCAAAAACTGTTTATAAATTTTAACACATTTCTTTGAATATAAAAAAATGTTAATTGTTAGCTTTTTAAAATTTTCCGAAAATTAAAAAATGTCCCAATTTTGAGAAAAAAAACATCGATGCAAAAATGGTTTGCTCATTCAAAACGATGTTCATGGGCTCGAAAAAATGTTCAAAAGAAGTAAATGATCATGAATTTTAAAAATTGTTCGTCTACTAAAAAATGTTTGCTAATTCAACAAAATGTTCATGACTTTGAAAAGGAATCACAATTTCAAAAATTGCTCACTAATTTGAAATTTTTTCATGAATTCTTGCATAATGTTCATGATTTTAAAAAATGGTTGCGAGTCAAAAAATGATCACGAATTTGAAAAAAGTTCAAAAAATGAAAATTAAAAAGGATAAAAGATAAAAGAACGAAAAAAGGAAAATCGAAAGAAAAGATAGAACAAACATGGGAAAATATGAAGAAATAAAAGGAAAATAAAAAGAAAGGAAAGAATGAAAATTAAAAGGAAAAACAATGAAAGAGCAGAAAAAATAGGAAAACTGGTATTGATGGTTCCAAGACCTTCCCAAAACCAAAAAAAGAACTAGTTGGGCCAGTCCAGTGGGTAGCATGAAAGGGGGGTACGCGCTTTGTTCTATTCGGCGACCTACGCGCCAAATAGGATCTGCCATTTTCGCACCCCTTTTGGTCGACCATTTGATGCACAGAGCTCATCCGAGCGGAAAAACAAATGATGCACAAAGCTCATCTAAAGCGGCGACAAACCATGGGCGTTGGGCTTGCACAGGGTTGGCGCTTGGCTAGTTGACTCATGTGTGGTAGTGAGTCACAACCTGTTGTGATCACCTTTGGAAGGATTGAGAAGAGATGTCTAGGGGGGTGAATAGACCCTCAACACACAAAGTTGGAAGTTTTTAAGTTTTTCAAGTTGAGGTGGTGGATTAACCCAATTTCAAGCATACACAATACAATTCAAGTAAGCATGCAAAGAGTATATGAGCAGCGGAAAGTAAAGCATGCAACTTGCAAGAAAGTAAAGGGATGAGATTGGAGTGTGCAAACGCAATTGGAGACACGGATGTTTTTGGCGTGGTTCCGGTAGGTGGTGCTATTGTACATCCACGTTGATGGAGACTTCAACTCACGAAGGGTAACGGTTGTGCGAGTCCACTGAGGGCTCCACCCATAAAGGGTCCACGAAGAAGCAACCTTGTCTATCCCACCATGGCCATCGCCCACGAAGGACTTGCCTCACTAGGGTAGATCTTCATGAAGTAGGCAATCTTCTTGCCCGTACAAACTCCTTGGTTCAACTCCATAATCTTGTTGGAGGCTCCCAAGTGACACCTAACCAATCTAGGAGACACCACTCTCTAAAAGGTAATAGATGGTGTGTTGATAATGAACTCCTTGCTCTTGTGCTTCAAATGATAGTCTCCTCAACACTCAACTTTCTCTCATAGGATTGGATTTGGTGGAAAGAAGATTTGAGTGGAAAGCAACTTGGGGAAGGCTAGAGATCAAGATTCATATGGTAGGATTGGAATATCTTGGTATCAAGACATGAGTAGGCGGTTCTCTCTCAGAAAATGAATGTTGAAAGTGTAGGCACGTTCTGATGGCTTTCCTCACGAATGAGGAGAGGGTGAAGGGGTATATATAGCCTCCACACAGAATCTAACCATTACACACAATTTACCAGACTCGGTGGGACCGAATCAGAAAACTCGGTCGGACCGATTTAGTTTAAAATGTGACCGTTAGGAATTTCGGTGTGACCAATATGATCAACTCGGTGGGATCGATGTGCAAGGGTTAGGGTAAAACCTCATGTCGGTTTGACTGATTACACAAACTCGGTTGGACCGATTTTGATAATAAGCAAAACAGAGAGTTGGTCAAGCAAACTCGGTGGGACCGATTACATCATCTCGGTGAGACCAAAATTATTGCAATATGCTACAGGGAGTTTGCAAGCCCATCTCGGTGAGACCGAGATCCCATCGGTGAGACCGAATTGATTAAGGTTTCTGGCAGTGGCTATGTCAAATGAACTCGGTGGCGCGGGATAGATCAAATCGGTGAGTCCGAGTTTGAATTTTGGTTTGGGACATATGTGGATATGAGAAAGTGGTTGAGGGTTTTGGAGCATATCACTAAGCACTTTGAGCAAGCAAGCCATTAAGCAACACTTCATCCCTTTTAATAGTATTGGCTTTCCTATGTACTTAATGTGATCTTGGATCACTGACATAAAAAATGTAGAGTCCTGAGCTTTGAGCTTGAGCCAATCCTTTGTCCTTAGCATTTTGAAGGGGTTCCACATCCTCTTGTCCATGTCACTCCACTGTTGAACTTATCTGAGATATACTAGATAAAAGTATTAGTCCAACAAAAGATATATTGACATTAATTACCAAAATCACCCAGGGAGCACTTGTGCTTTCAACCGTTCACAACGCCTATCATCTTCTTATACCTCAGGTAGTTTTGAGCATTGTTCAAGAAAGTGTTTTTAGACGACGCTTAACCGTTAGTGACAGCTAAACGCTTCGCTTCTAGCCTAGGCACAACTTTTAGCGTTGAGCCAAAAAAGCGTGATTTAGCGATCGCTTTAGTGCTAAGCGTTGTTTGAGCGTGCGCTGAGCACACTTAAGTAACTGAAAATCAAAGAAGGCGGGCCCAAAAGTTAGGCAGGAGCTAAAATAGATACAGGCGGGAGGTGAAAGGGGGGATATATAAGGCCTGACCCAAAAGTGGCTTGTTTGGCTAGGGTTACTGTGTTAGAAGAAGGGGAAAGAAGGGAGCATTGCGGCGGCTGCTTCTGCTCTGCATCCAGCATGCTTGCTGCTGCTTGGTTGTTGCAACAGCTGCGTGAGCTGCTGCTTGGCTGCTGTCATTTATCCTATATGCTCATTCAGAGACAATATTATGCAGTTATGCTTGTTGTATGAACCGCTAAACCTTATCTTTATATGTTATTTGGCTATTTGTTATGGTGTGTGAACCACTGAACCTCAACGTATATGCTAGCTCAGTTTTTTCAGTGACCTATGTGCTATGTTTCCTGTTTTCTCGTACATATTATTCAAAAACAGCCTAATTCTTTCCAATTTTCAAAAAACACTTAATCCCGATTAAGCTGTACTTAAGCGGTCATTGCTCTTAATTGTTGCGCTTCGCTTACGCTTTCCGCTTTCTTAAACATTAGTTTTGAGCATGAGTTTAGGAGCTCAAATTTCAAGGCTCACAACCTCGTAAAGTGTATTAACCCTAGGGATAGGCCCCCATGCTTGGTGGGGCCACCCAGGAGATCTCAATTTTGTACCTGAAAACATCATGACAGATCAATAAAGCTTTGCGAGTTTGCCTAAAAAAGTGTCCTTCTTTCTTTTGTTTTAAGCGCAAATTATGTCCTTTATCGACCCCCTAAAAGAAAGTCCTTCCGTCGTGCACACTGCAGTGTATTCCACATTTCCACTAGAATTAAAATGTCAATATACTCGTTGTTCTTTCTTTGTGCCAGATATTTCACGATGAGTCAACATTTAAATTTTTTGATAAAAACATTGCATGGTGAATTATTATGCGGGGTCATGTGCCTTATCCTTACACTAAGCTTCCTAGGAATAGAGGCCTAAGAGAGTTTAACTTTTTGTCTCTTGAACCGTGGGTCTCGCGTGATAGTATCGAAACCGACATTCTAGTAAAACACTTTCCTAAAAACACATTCAAGATTTTGTTTGTTTGTGAATTTCTGAAAATATTCACAATTATAAAAATCATGAACTTAAACAATATTCACATATTTAAAATTTCTTCACAAATATGAAAAATATTCATGAATTGTAAAACATGTTCATGAGTTCTATAATTGTTCACAATTTCTTCAAAAAATGTGTGCAACTTGATAAATGTTCATAAATAGGAATTTTTTAAAATATATTCAAGAATTATGTCCATGAATATAAATATTCATTTTTTTAAAGTTCGTGATTTTGAATAAAACATTTATGAATTTGCAAATGCATTCAAGAATTTATATTATGTTCCTGAATTTCGAAAAAATAATTTACAAATTTGAGAAATATTCATGAAGAAAAAATAAAACCACGAACAGGAAAATAACGTGAAAAAAAAGGAGTTGACAAAAAGGAAAAGGAAAACTAAAGGAACCTTTCCGTTTCGCTAGTGATCAGACAGCACAGAAGCACTCTGTTCGCATTCCGTTTCACTCGAGATCAGACCGTAGTTTACGTTTCCAACCAAGTCTCGTCTTCCGGCCATGATACAACGGCAATGAACCTACTCCTACCCGCTCACAAGAGCAGTACCCCGACCCTGCAAGGTCAGCGGATAAGATTAAGATTCCCAATAAACTATCACGATTTGCCGGGAAGTTTCAGCAAGATTCTAGCTACTGGAGTCACTTTCCGCAGAAGACAAAAGGAACCAGTTCGTAGTTTATACTTCCTCTCGCGGCTCTTGAATCTTGATGCTCGATCGTGTCTGCTTCTACCTCTACTTACGTTGGGTTTAGGCGGTGAGAGCGATGGATGGTTCAACAACTTGTCTACGCACGAGTACGTCCCGTACCATCGTCGCAGTACGAGTGTATACGCCAGCATCAATCAATATTCCAAAGCATGCACCATACGGTTGCGTCGACGCCTCCAAATCGCATCATCATCTTATAATCGGAAATGGTCATTTAACCATTTTGCCTTCTTCTTTGATGGGACATCACTCTTACAAACTCGAATTTTTAGATGTGTATCAGTGTATACGTATTCGTTTGATCTGATTCCGATTCTCGTTCTAAGTAACCACTCACATGGTTTAAGTAACACTTCAGTAGCATCTATCTTGTTGCTGGCGTCGTAGTTCAGCTCAACAGAATAATATATATGTGAATAAAATCACACCCAGAAAATATATCTTCCGGGATAAGTTTCCGACGTTGATGATTGCCATCTCAACGACATCGCCGCACCGATCGAACACAGCCTGCCTACAACCGCGGTTATGTCATCGGAGCAGGAGTCTGATTCGGTTCAGTTTGGCGCAGGATCCGTGACGCGTCCGGACATGGCGCGTTTGTGCTTCCGGCCTTCCGCAGCGTCGCATTCGCCTCCAAATCCCAAGGAACGGAACGACGTGACCCGGGCCGTGCGCCCATCGATCATGGGCTCATGGCAGAGCACGGACATATGGGGACGAAAAGCTGCGCTACGACGAGAGCGTCACAGAAGGGTGCGTGCGTGCATTGCAGCGCCGCTAGAGAGCAATATCACTGTTTTGATTTCTTCATAATTTAGGACGATTTGACTTCTATTCGAAAGATCTGATTCTTTTTTGTGACGCCACCCATAGTTGCATTTGCATTCCCGGCGAACGCCACGGTTGATGGCGTTTCCTTCCCGAGGGCCTCGGTCCAAGGACCGGTCCAGACATTTTGGGGACCCTTTAAACATAAACATAAATTTGGCCTCGGCTCTCGAACATCTAAAAATCTATGTATATTTACGTAAATTTAGAAGCATTTCCAAAGCACGCATATACAAATTTCTACGCTATTAATCTTGATCCACTTTACCAAATCAAGAAAACAAGTAAATCAGGATGTTCGACAGAAAGTTATATACTCCCTCCGTCTAGGTGTGTAAGTCATCTTACAAAAACCAAATAATCCCAAAATACTTAGACGCGGTGCATTAACTTTTACCTCGTTTTTTATTTTTTGACATATCAACCAATAAAAGATGAGGGGTGTTCATGTTTTTAGTGACTTAAGACTACCAAACACGACATGCAGTGGCGAGTTCATTGCATGCAATACTATTAATTAGTAAATAAACATTAATGTCTCTCATTTTCCCCTCCTCCTCGTTCACGGTGCACAGCCTAAGAGTAAGTACAATAGAGTTGAGTCAGCGGGCAATAAGGAATAAACTAGTATATTTCTGTTTAGTTGGAGGAAAGAGAAGAGGAGCGAGAAGGTAAGCGGGCTCTTCGTGAAGAGCCAACTCTAGCACGTGCTCTTAGGCACTTTGTGAGAATGAAAGGTGATCCACATAATAAAAAAAAAGTACACTCTTTTGATCTACTATTGTACATGTTGACTATAAAATGAGCTGTAGATGATATGGCACTGGCTTATAGCCAGCAGCTGGCCATATTATTAACCATGCTCTAAGATGACTTACTCGCCTAGACGGAGGGAGTACCCGTTTCATGTTGTGATGAAAAACTAGTTATGCCGAAAATAGACTAGTTCTTGCGAAAAGAAATCTACTATTTTTTTAAAAAAATCTACCTAAATTGTTTTGGTGATACCTCAACAACCGTTAATTCAAACTGAGCAAATTGGATTCGACGGGAATGCAACTCATAAACATATGAATTTGATTTTTGCGCTGTCTCAAAATTAAGCACTAATAGTGAGATTTTCAAAACACTAATCCCATCCAATGATTGGATTATCAAAAACAACTCTCGGCGTTGACTTCCATTAACAAACAACAAATTTAGGAACTAGGTACTACGAGAAAGGTTGCCTTTGAAATGTAGAACATGGATTTAAAATTCTATTGATTGATTTTCTAATGGATTGTAAGCAGCACTCATCCGATCTTCTCTCTTGTTCCAGGCTGTTGCTGCGCATGCAAGTGATAAGACGAGGCGAAGGCGCGAGGTCAGACAATGATCAGGCGATGGCAAGGGTGCTGTGCATAAGGCGGAATTCATCCATCGCCGACGCACGGTAGCGAACGGACACTATAGCAGACCGTGTTTTTTGAACATTATTTTGAAAATATGAATATGTTTCAGAAACACGAATAAGTTTTGAAATTTCTAAACCATGTTCCAAAATGTGAACATTTTTTGAAAATACGAGCATTTTTAAAATTTTGAACACCTTTTGAAAATTTCAAACTAAATAAATGCGCAAGCGATGTTTGAAACTTCTGAACATTTTTCGAAAAAAAATGTTCAGTGTAACTAAAAAACGTTCATCATATGTTAAAAAAAAGTTGATCATATATTTAAAAAATGTTCCGTGTGTACTAAAAATCTTCATTGTATACTTTAAAAAGTTCATCATGTATTAAAAAATGTACAATATATATACAGGAAAAACTTCATCATTAAAAAAATGTTTACTGTGTATTTTTAATATGTTCGCCGTATACACCAAAAGTTCAGTGTGTATTTGAGAAAATGTTCACGGTATATTGGAAAATGAAGTTCAGCATATATTACAAAAACTATGATGAAAAGTAAAGCCCAAAAAACAGAAGAAAAACCAAAACCTAAAAATAGGAAGAAAAAAAGTTCGTTATGTGGACCGGCCCTTCAGGAGGAGTCTTCAGCGAAGACTTGACTATATGACGCACGCAGGAATCATATATAGATATTGGATTCAATCTCAAATACACCAAACACAAAAGTCATCTTCAGAGAGTAGATGTTTGTTTTCTCCACTGATTGGCTACTCTTCCGAACAACTGGTAGGCTAAGGCAGGTTGAACAGAGCTACTGAATGAACTTTAGTTCTTCTATAGCATGTGATGGGCGTTTTGCTGGATTGCATGCATGCTCTTATTGTTGACTTAATTTATACTTGCAAAAATGAGAATCCAGAAACATGTTTTGTACTGTATCCAAGGTAAATCGAAGATAATTCAACATGCATGTTGAGTTCTTAATGATCCTAGACTTGAGATTTCCTCTATATTTTGTTCACTTTATAGTTTATAGTGCACTCGTTTATTTCATGTTCAAAAATATTCATGTGTCTTATTGTGTGCTTTCTACAAAGCCCAAAACCTGTGGCAACGCGAGGTATCTTCTAGTTATTATATGCTTTTGTCCCTTATATCTTTATAAATCAAAAAATAAACTTCAACACCTGATCCAGAGTGGTATAATTGCTTACCTTTTTGCACAGGGAAGGGGTTATAATTGCTTACGTGGTGTGGTTTTTCAGCCAATGTTCCGTGCTCGTTCAACGTTAGCACGTGTCAATTTTGCCACGTCAACATACATAAAAAATAAAAACGCACAAACACACCAAAAAGAGATGAGAAACATGAAAAATAGGAGCTCCAACAAGTAATATATTCTACTTAACCAGATCTTTCGCTATGTTAACACGGGTAATTTGGTCATTTCAATCTTGTGTTGACTAAGGGCCCACAGTATATGCCCCTACTTGCGCAGAATTCAATTGAATTTTTTTTTTAGAGTACGCCAATGGCGTACCATACTTTTATAGAAGGTAGGAAGAATATATACAAGAAGAGCCGCCCAAATGCACACATTCGGGCGGGCACACAACTTAAACACCCACACCTACAAGTTGAACCCTAGAACTACTCTCTCACAAAACGTTGTAGACCACCAACTCCGCATGCCCCTTGCTTCCATTCTGCTAGCTCCGCTAGAATCACCATGGCCACCTCCCTCGGCCTCATTTGTTTGTCGGTCCTGCTATACACCCTTGCATTTCTCTGCTTCTATAAAACTCATATTGTCGCGATGAATAGAGTGTCGAACCATCTCTTCTCCGCCCTGTGGTAATTTCCCCTCTCTCCGAGCCACCATTGCAACGTTGTGTCCGTCGGTCGCGAGCCACTTACTTCAAGACGTGTATTGTCCCAAATAGTGCACCAAACCTCCTGCGCATAAATTATGTGGTCAGCGTCATGTTGATCTTGCAACTCAATTGAATTTCAACGCCTTTTGGAAGTTTAATAGGCGTAATTTTGTCATTTCAATCTTGTATTGTGTAGGGATCCACATTATGCGTCCCTACTTTTGTAGGACTCAATTGGATTTCACATGTAAAAAAGAGAACAATTTTCATGAGACTTACGCAAATACTATACTTGCCTTCTCAAATGAGCTCAGGATATTTTGTTCCCTTTTGACCAGGGAACACGGAAGCAGCAAAATGATGATCTCTGCTAGTAATCCAAAAGTCCAAAGGAAGAGCCACTCTAATAAAACGTCATCACGTCAAACAAAACTAATGACGCTGTCCTGCCGCTTTCGCAGACCAACCAGAAGCATGCATGAACCCAACACGGGCTCTGAGTTTCGACATGGGGCTCTGTCTGCTCATCATCTCAAGGGTTCCCCGAAAGGCCGGCATCAGATGTCTCTTTTTCTTCTTCTTCTTGTTCTTCTTCTTCTTCTTCTTAATTAAAAAGATAAGCACTCCCTCCATCTAATACTTGCGTTTTACGGCACAGACAATGCCTTGCCGGCTTCGACACGACGAGTGCGATCAAGTGCCGTGCCGCCGATCTCCAGTTTTGGCGGCATAAAACTCTTTCCTTGATGTAGGGAGGCACGCGCCCAGCTAGTTTTCTCCATTTGACCTTATTAAAACATAATTAATCCTATGATATACTTCTACAATAATGTTCAAGCCCAGCACACATAGATAATGCTCCGAAAGCTGTATAAATCGTATTCGCAAAAAAAGAAAGCTGTATAAATCGTATCCGCAAAAAACAAAGCTGTATAAATTGAGAAAAGAAATCGGGATGTTGCCATCATGCGGTGCACCGATGGACGCCGTCCAACTGGCCGATGCCGCCGTGCGTGCATCCTGCGAGCCTGTCTGTCAGCTCAGCCGTTTGCCAACCTCCACACAGTTCATCGGACAGGGATACTCCCACCAGCAGAAAGAAAGCTGGAACAGCAGCGAGGACACCTGTGCTGTGCAGCGAGCGGCGGCTGGTCCTAACTCCACACAGCTAAGTAGGAGAGCTTAGCTGTGCCGTGCACAATCCTGTGAACGAAATCAATACAATTCCTCTTCCTCCTCAAACGCATCAACCTACCGGCTGGATTTGCTGCCGCACAATACAATACAAAACGGAAAAAGGGAGGCAGGCAGCACGGCCGTGCCAAACGCAATCATCGAAATCCCGCGGTTTGCGAGACGAGACGGCGGTAGGTCCCAATCATCACCAGATGCCATATCAAAGGCCTCCCACGAATATATTACTACCACTACTATTTTGTGGTTTATCATTTGGACCCATTGTTTAAAGCTTCCCAGCTATAAACACCACTGACATAATAATAAAGACATATGAACATGATGCTCGATGGAACAGTGTTCGGCGTACAAAAGGCTCCTCCTTCTGAGGAAACAGTGTACTATCTCGCATGAATCATACGTACGGACTACGTAGCTACTGTATTCCTATGTCCAGGAGGGACGGAACAAACATATACGTAAGCAGATACGGGATCACTCTAGTTAGATTAAGCTCGAGACAAACACCAGCCGCTTATATATATACGCCTCAAACTGAAAGCAGAGAGCGAGACGGCAAAGTCGCAACCACAGCCGATACAAATGACCTACTAATCAAAGCACAGTGGACGATTTGGTTGCGGCCAGCACTTCTTTTCGCTTGTCTAATCATGCCGAGGTAGTGCATAAAACAAAGCCCATGGGGCCACATTCAGCGGCACAAAGCTGCCAACGTAATCGGCGGCGAGGGCCTCCCTGCCTCGAGGGTGCCGCCGGCCGGCCGGCCGGACTGCCGGCGAGGCCCGGGACCATCCACAGTGGTCCATTCGTCCTGACCTGACAAACGGTAAAGGCAGGATTGATGGCAAGCCTTGGTTGGTGCTGCATAGCATAGTGCAAACCCAGCTGGGCGTAGAGCGTATTTGCTTAGTTAAACTGAGAGTACAGCTGAGCATCGTTTAGGCTTTTTTCTTCTCTGGTGAAGTGGTGATGAAATTCAGCAGCTTCTGGAGAACCATGCTGCTGATTGTTGAGCACATATTTGCGTGGAATCCTTCAGGCATGTTATGGAATGGCAGTGACACTCATCTCACCTGCGGTCCAAGTGCCAAGTGTGCAACTAGGACACGGTTGGTACCCCCTATATACCCTAAGAGCATCTCCAGCCGTTGGCCCCTCCAGGACGCATAAAAATCGCCCCTTGGGGGCGAGCCGGCGATTCGTTCGGCGTTCGGGGCGGTTTTGCGCCTAGTCGTCGCCCCTAGTCGTCGATTTTGGCCCACTTTTGAAACTCCATTTCGGCGAAAAAGGTCCATATGGACGAGAATAGGCCCATATTCGGCGTGGTTCGCCGTGGCTCGGCGTTCAATTATCAACATAAATATTTTTTTATCACATATTTCATCACATAAAATTCAAATACTTCAATAAAATAATAAAACAACAAATAGTTCAATACAAATTATATAGTTCAACAAATAAAAACTCATATTTCATCACACGTCGCGTCCGGTGTCGCCCTTGAGCCTCCATAGATGCTCTATCAGATCTTGCTGCAGTTGATGATGCACATGTGGGTCTCGGATCTCCTGGAGCATCGGCGAAGTAGTCGGAGTAGAGCATGCAGTAGCCTTCGAGACGATGCCGATTCTTTGCTTTCACCAGCCCCGGCGCCGAGCCACCTCGCCGCGGCTTTTCATTGCTCGCCAGCAGCTGGGCGAGGGTGGCGAGCACCATGGGATGCTCTTCTTCCTGGACGTCGGCTTCGGCTTCCTCCTCCAGCAGCGCGGCGAGCACTTCCTCGTCATCTGAGTCCATCGCCTAGCTGGTCTTGGAGGGGCTGCTAAACTGCCCCTCCGCGGCTGGAAACGGCGGCCGGAAACGCCTAGCTGGTCTTGGAGGGGCTGCCGCGACGAACCTCTGCTATCTTTCCGGCGGGAAATGGCTACCTAGCGGTGAAGGGCGGCGGGGCGGCGCCGAGATATACCTAGTGGCGGCCGAGAGCGCGGGGGTTGGGAGGCGAGTCGGGGAAGAAAATCTTGACTTTTCACCTGACGGCGTGGGCCAGCCACGCTTTTCCTTTGCGCCGGAGCCCCCAAGCGACCCCCAGCACGCCGGGTTCGGCATGCGGCTGTCGGGCGAAAAAAGGGCCGAACCGGCGCTTTTCGTCGTCCTGGGGGCGCGATGTTGGGGAACGTAGCAGAAATTCAAAATTTTCCTACGTATCACCAAGATCTATCTATGGAGAAACCAGCTACGAGTAGAAGGAGAGTGCATCTACATACCCTTGTAGATCGCTAAGCGGAAGCGTTCAAGTGAACGGGGTTGATGGAGTCGTACTCGTCGTGATTCAGATCACCGATGATCCTAGTGCCGAACGGACGGCACCTCCGCGTTCAACACACGTACAGCTCGACGATGTCTCCCACGCCTTGATCCAGCAAGGAGAGAGGGAGGGGTTGAGGAAGACTCCATCCAGCAGCAGCACAACGGCGTGGTGGTGATGGAGGAGCGTGGCAATCCTGCAGGGCTTCGCCAAGCACCATGGGAGAGGAGGAGTAGGGAGAGAGGTGGGGCTGCACCAAGAGGGAGAGAACTCATGTGTTATGGGCAGCCCTAGGCCTCACTATATATAGGGGAGAGGGGGGGCTGCGCCCCCTTTAGGGTTTCCCATCCCCAAGGGGTGCGGCCAGCCCTAGATGGCAAAGGGGAGGCGGCCAAGGGGGGAGAGGAGAGGGAGGCGCACCAATATGGGCCTTAAGGCCCATCTGGACTAGGGTTTGCCCCCTCCCACTCTCCCTTGCGCCTTGGCCCCCTTGTGGGGGCGCACCAGCCCTCCTAGGGGCTGGTCCCCTCCCACACTTGGCCCACGCAACCTTCTGGGGCAGGTGGCCCCACTTGGTGGACCCCCGGGACCCTCCCGGTGGTCCCGGTACAATACCGATATCGCCCGAAACTTTTCCGGTGACCAAAACAGGACTTCCCATATATAAATCTTTACCTCCGGACCATTCCGGAACTCCTCGTGACGTCCGGGATCTCATCCGGGACTCCGAACAACATTCGGTAACCACATACAAGCTTCCTTTATAACCCTAGCGTCATCGAACCTTAAGTGTGTAGACCCTACGGGTTCGGGAGACATGTAGACATGATCGAGACGTTCTCCGGTCAATAACCAACAGCGGGATCTGGATACCCATGATGGCTCCCACATGTTCCACGATGATCTCATCGGATGAACCATGATGTCAAGGACTTAATCAATCCCGTATTCAATTCCCTTTGTCTATCGGTATGTTACTTGCCCGAGATTCGATCGTCGGTATCCAATACCTTGTTCAACCTCGTTACCGACAAGTCTCTTTACTCGTTCTGTAGCACATCATCCCGTGATCAACCCCTTGGTCACATTGTGCACATTATGATGATGTCCTATCGAGTGGGCCCAGAGATACCTCTCCGTTTACACGGAGTGACAAATCCCAATCTCGATTCGTGCCAACCCAACAGACACTTTCGGAGATACCTGTAATGCACCTTTATAGCCACCCAGTTACATTGTGACGTTTGGTACACCCAAAGCATTCCTACGGTATCCGGGAGTTTCACAATCTCATGGTCTAAGGAAAAGATACTTGACATTAGAAAAGCTTTAGCAAACGAACTACACGATCTTTGTGCTAGTCTTAGGATTGGGTCTTGTCCATCACATCATTCTCCTAATGATGTGATCCCGTTATCAACGACATCCAATGTCCATAGCCAGGAAACCATGACTATCTGTTGATCACAACGAGCTAGTCAACTAGAGGCTCACTAGGGACATATTGTGGTCTATGTATTCACACGTGTATTACGATTTCCGGATAATACAATTATAGCATGAATAAAAGACTATTATCATGAACAAAGAAATATAATAATAACACTTTTATTATTGCCTCTAGGGCATATTTCCAACAGTCTCCCACTTGCACTAGAGTCAATAATCTAGTTCACATCACCATGTGATTAACACTGACAGGTCACATCACCATGTGACCAACATCCAAAGAGTTTACTAGTGTCACTAAACTAGTTCACATCATCATGTGATCAAGACTCAATGAGATCTGGGGTTTGGTCATGTTCTGCTTGTGAGAAAGGTTTTAGTCAACGGGTCTGAACCTTTCAGATCCGTGTGTGCTTTACAAATCTCTATGTCATCTCCTAGATGTAGCTCCCACGTTCTATTTTGGAGCTATTCCAAATAACTGTTCTACTTGGAGCTATTCTAAATTGTTGCTCCATTATACGTATCCGGTATCTCTACTCAGAGCTATCCGGATAGGTGTTAAGCTTGCATCGACGTAACCCTTTACGACGAACTCTTTTACCACCTCCATAATCGAGAAAATTCCTTAGTCCACTAGTTACTAAGGATAACTTTGACCGCTGTCCTATGATCCATTTTTGGATCACTCTTGTACCCCTTGACTGACTCATGGCAAGGCACACTTCAGGTGCGGTACTCAGCATGGCATACTGTAGAGCCTATGTCTTAAGCATAGGGGACAACCTTCGTCCTTTCTCTCTATTCTGCCGAGGTCGAGCTTTAAGTCTTAACTTCGTACCTTACAACTCAGGCAAGAACTCCTTCTTTGACTGGTCCATCTTGAACACCTTCAAGATCATGTCAAGGTATGTGCTCATTTGAAAGTATTATTAAGCATTTTGATCTATCCTTATAGATCTTGATGCTCAATGTTCAAGTAGCTTAATCCAGGCTTTCCATTGAAAAACACCTTTCAAATAACCCTATATGCTTTCTAGAAATTCTACATCATTTCTGATCATCAATATGTCAACAACATATATTCATCAGAAATTCTATAGTGCTCCCACTCACTTCTTTGGAAATACAAGTTTCTCATAAACTTTGTACAAACCCAAAATCTTTGATCATCATCAAAGCATACATTCCAACTCCGAGATGCTCACTCCAGTCCTTAGAAGGATTGCTGGAGCTTTGCATACTTATTAGCATCTTTCGGGATTGACAAAACCTTCCGGTTGTATCACATACAACCTTTCCTCAAGAAAATCGTCGAGGAAACAATGTTTTGACATCCTATCTGCAAGATTTCATAAATAATACAGTAATCGCTAATATAATTCCAACAGACTCTTAGCATCGCTACGAGTGAGAAAATCTCATCGTAGTCAACTCCTTGAACTTGTCGGAAAACATCTTAACGACAAGTCGAGCTTTCTTAATGGTGACTACCATCATTGTCCGTCTTCCTTTTGAAATCCATCTGTACTCATACATGGATCCTCTCTCGGATTTTATGGCCTCAAGCCATTTATCAGAATCCGGGCCCACCATCGCTTCTCCATAGCTCGTAGGTTCATTGTTGTCCACCAACATGACTTCCAAGACAGGATTACGTACCACTCTGAAGTAGTATGTATCCTTGTCATCCCACGAGGTTTGGTAGTGACTTGATCCGAAGTTTCATGATCAATATCATAAGCTTCCACTTCAATTGGTGTAGGTGCCACGGGAACAACTTCCTGTGCCCTGCTACACACTGGTTGAAGTGATGGTTCAATAACCTCATCAAGTCTCCACCATCCTCCCACTCAACTCTTTTGAGAGAAACCTTTCCTCGAGAAAGTACCCGATTCTAGAAACAATTCATATTGCTTTCGGATCTGAATTAGGAGGTATACCCAACTGTTTTGGGTGTCCTATGAAGATGCATTTTGTCCGCTTTGGGTTCGAGCTTATCAAGCTGAAACTTTTTCACATAAGCGTCGCAGCCCCAAACCTTTAAGAAACGACAACTTAGGTTTCTCTAAACCATAATTCATACGGTGTCATCTCAACGGAATTACGTGGTGCCCTATTTAAAGTGAATGTGGTTGTCTCTAATGCCTAACCCATGGACAATAGTGGTAATTCGATAAGAGACATCATGGTACGCACCATATCCAATAGGGTGCAACTATGATGTTCGGACACACCATCACATTATGGTGTTCCAGGCGGTATTAATTGCGAAGCAATTTCCACAATGTCTTAATTGTGCGCCAAAACTCGTAACTCAGATATTCATCTCTATGATCATATCATAGACATTTTATCCTCTTGTCACAATGATCTTCTACTTCACTCTGAAATTACTTGAACCATTCAATAATTCAGACTTGTGTTTCATCAAGTAAATATTCTCAACATCTACTCGAATCATCTGTGAAGTAAGAACATAACGATATTCACTGCATGCCTCAGCACTCATTGGACTGCACACATCAAAATGTGTTACTTCCAACAAGTTGCTATCTTGTTCCATCTTACTGAAAACGAGGCTTTTTAGTCATCTTGCCCATGTGGTATGATTTGCACACCTCAAGTGATTCAAAATCAAGTGAGTCCAAACGATCCATCTGCATGGAGTTTCTTCATGCGTATACACCAATACACATGGTTCGCATGTCTCAAACTTTTCAAAAACGAGTGAGTCCAAAGATCCATCAACATGGAGCTTCTTCATGCGTTTTATACCAATATGACTTACATGGCAGTGCCACAAGCAAGTGGTACTATCATTACTATCTTATATCTTTTGGCATGAAAATGTGTATCACTACGATCAAGATTCAATAAACCATTCCTATAGGTGCAAGAGCACTTATTCAGGTTTAATACTAATCTTGATGGTAGAGGGAGCGTGCGATGTTAGATCACATCAAACTTGGAAACACTTCCAACACATATCGTCAGCTCACCTTTAGCTAGTCTCCATTTCATTCCGTAGCTTTTATTTCGAGTTACTAACACTTAGCAACCGAACCGGTATCTAATACCCTGGTGCTACTAGGAGTACTAGTAAAGTACACATTAACATAATGTATATCCAATATACTTCTATCGACCTTGCCAGCCTTCTCATCCACCAAGTATCTAGGGTAATCTTGCTCCAGTGGTTGTTCCCCTTATTACATAAGCACTTAGTCTCGGGTTTGGGTTCAATCTCGGGTTTCTTCATTGGTGCAGCAGCTGATTTGCCGTTTCATGAAGTATCCCTTTGTTCCCTTGCCCTTCTTGAAACTAGTGGTTTCATCAACCATCAACAATTGATGCTCCTTCTTGATTTCTACTTTCGCGATGTCAAACAACGCGAATACCTCAAGGATCATCATCTCTATCCTTGATATGTTATAGTTCATCACGAAGCTCTAGCAGCTTGGTGGCAATGACTTTTGGGGAAACGTCACTATCTCATCTGGAAGATCAACTCCCACTCGATTCAAGTGATTGTTGCACTCAGACAATTTGAGCACAAGCTCAACGATTGAGCTTTTCTCCCTTAGTTTGCAGGCTAAGAAAATCGTCGGAGGTTTTATACCTCTTGACATGGGCACGAGCCTGAAATCCCAATTTCAGCCCTCGAAACATCTCATATGTTCCGCGATGTTTCGAAAAACGTCTTTGGTGCCTCTACTTAAACCATTTAACTGAACTATCACGTAGTTATCAAAACGTGGATGTCCGATGTTCGCAACATCCACAAACGACGTTTGGGGTTCAGCACACTAAGCGGTGCATTAAGGACATAAGCTTTCTACTGATCGCATAATCGCTACTGTCAACTTTCAACTATATTTTCTCTAGGAACATATCTAAAACAGTAGAACTAAAGCGCGAGCTACGACATAATTTGCAAAAAGGTCTTTTGACTATGTTCAAGATAATTAAGTTCATCTTATGAACTCCCACTTAGATAGACATCCCTCTGGTCATCTAAGTGATCACATGATCCGAGTCAACTAGGCCGTGTCCGATCATCACGTGAGACGGACTAGTCATCATCGGTGAACATCTTTATGTTGATCGTATCTACCATACGACTCATGCTCGACCTTTCGGTCTCCGTGTTCCGAGGCCATGTCTGTACATGCTAGGCTCGTCAAGTTAACCCTAAGTGTTTTCGCTGTGTAAAACTGTCTTACACCCGTTGTATGTGAACGTAAGAATCCATCACACCCGATCATCACGTGGTGCTTAGAAGCGACGAACTGTAGCAACGGTGCACAGTTAGGGGAGAACACTTCTTGAAATTTTGTAAGGGATCATCTTATTTACTACCGTCGTCCTAAGTAAACAAGATGCATAATCATAATAAACATCACATGCAATTATATAGTTGTGACATGATATGGCCAATATCATATAGCTCCATTGATCTCCATCTTCGGGGCTCCATGATCATCTTGTCACCGGCTTGACACCATGATCTCCATCATCATGATCTCCATCATCGTGTCTTCATGAAGTTGTCACGCCAATGACTACTTCTACTTCTATGACTAACGCGTTTAGCAATAAAGTAAAGTAGTTTACATGGCGTTCTTCAATGACACGCATGTCATACAATAAATTAAGACAACTCCTATGGCTCATGCCGGTTGTCATACTCATCGACATGCAAGTCGTGAATCCTATTACAAGAACATGATCAATCTCATACATCACATATATCATTCATCACATCCTTTTGGCCATATCACATCACATAGCATACCCTGCAAAAACAAGTTAGACGTCCTCTAATTGTTGTTTGCATGTTTTACGTGGCTGCTATGGGTTTCTAGCAAGAACGTTTCTTACCTACGCAAAACCACAACGTGATATGCCAATTGCTATTTACCCTTCATAAGGACCCTTTTCATCGAATCCATTCCGACTAAAATGGGAGAGACTGGCACCCGCTAGCCACCTTATGCACCAAGTGCATGTCAATCGGTGGAACCTGTCTCACGTAAGAGTACGTGTAAGGTCGGTCCGGGCCGCTTCATCCCACAATACCGTCGAAACAAGATTGGACTAGTAACGGTAAGCATATTGAACAAAATCAACGCCCACAACTACTTTGTGTTCTACTCGTGCAAAGAATCTACGCAATAGACCTAGCTCTTATACCACTGTTGGGGAACGTAGCAGAAATTCAAAACTTTCCTACGTATCACCAAGATCTATCTATGGAGAAACCAGCTACGAGTAGAAGGAGAGTGCATCTACATACCCTTGTAGATCGCTAAGCGGAAGCGTTCAAGTGAACGGGGTTGATGGAGTCGTACTCGTCGTGATTCAGATCACCGATGATCCTAGTGCCGAACGAACGGCACCTCCGCGTTCAACACACGTACAGCTCGACGATGTCTCCCACGCCTTGATCCAGCAAGGAGAGAGGTAGAGGTTGAGGAAGACTCCATCCAGCAGCAGCACAACGGCGTGGTGGTGATGGAGGAGCGTGGCAATCCTGCAGGGCTTCGCCAAGCACCATGGGAGAGGAGGAGTAGGGAGAGAGGTGGGGCTGCACCAAGAGGGAGAGAACTCATGTGTTATGGGCAGCCCTAGGCCTCACTATATATAGGGGAGAGGGGGGGCTGCGCCCCCTTTAGGGTTTCCCATCCCCAAGGGGTGCGGCCAGCCCTAGATGGCAAAGGGGAGGCGGCCAAGGGGGGAGAGGAGAGGGAGGCGCACCAATATGGGCCTTAAGGCCCATCTGGACTAGGGTTTGCCCCCTCCCACTCTCCCTTGCGCCTTGGCCCCCTTGTGGGGGGCGCACCAGCCCTCCTAGGGGCTGGTCCCCTCCCACACTTGGCCCACGCAACCTTCTGGGGCAGGTGGCCCCACTTGGTGGACCCCCGGGACCCTCCCGGTGGTCCCGGTACAATACCGATATCGCCCGAAACTTTTCCGGTGACCAAAACAGGACTTCCCATATATAAATCTTTACCTTCGGACCATTCCGGAACTCCTCGTGACGTCCGGGATCTCATCCGGGACTCCGAACAACATTCGGTAACCACATACAAGCTTCCTTTATAACCCTAGCGTCATCGAACCTTAAGTGTGTAGACCCTACGGGTTCGGGAGACATGTAGACATGATCGAGACGTTCTCCGGTCAATAACCAACAGCGGGATCTGGATACCCATGATGGCTCCCACATGTTCCACGATGATCTCATCGGATGAACCACGATGTCAAGGACTTAATCAATCCCGTATTCAATTCCCTTTGTCTATCGGTATGTTACTTGCCCGAGATTCGATCGTCGGTATCCAATACCTTGTTCAACCTCGTTACCGGCAAGTCTCTTTACTCGTTCCGTAGCACATCATCCCGTGATCAACCCCTTGGTCACATTGTGCACATTATGATGATGTCCTACCGAGTGGGCCCAGAGATACCTCTCCGTTTACACGGAGTGACAAATCCCAGTCTCGATTCGTGCCAACCCAACAGACACTTTCGGAGATACCTGTAATGCACCTTTATAGCCACCCAGTTACGTTGTGACGTTTGGTACACCCAAAGCATTCCTACGGTATCCGGGAGTTTCACAATCTCATGGTCTAAGGAAAAGATACTTGACATTAGAAAAGCTTTAGCAAACGAACTACACGATCTTTGTGCTAGTCTTAGGATTGGGTCTTGTCCATCACATCATTCTCCTAATGATGTGATCCCGTTATCAACGACATCCAATGTCCATAGCCAGGAAACCATGACTATCTGTTGATCACAACGAGCTAGTCAACTAGAGGCTCACTAGGGACATATTGTGGTCTATGTATTCACACATGTATTACGATTTCCGGATAATACAGTTATAGCATGAATAAAAGACTATTATCATGAACAAAGAAATATAATAATAACACTTTTATTATTGCCTCTAGGGCATATTTCCAACACGCGACTGGACCGTTTTTTTGGCGCCGGCGCCGAAAAAGTGGCATGTGGGGGCCTGTTGGGGGCGCGGCTGGAGATGCTCTAACCAGGCTGAGTTTGGTCAAGAAAAACGTGTTTGGGTGCATACCGGGTGGGACTGGCTCACATGGACATAAAATTTAAACCAACTCAGATCATGGCTCGCTCGAAACCCTCGAGTCAGCAGTTTTCATCTAGCCGGACTCAGAGCGCACAAAGTAGAGACGACACGTTGGCGGCAGTGCAAGGGGGAATCGAGTGGAGATGGCGGGAGATGGAAATTGGGCGCGACGAGACGCCGCCAACTCTAGCCTCATCCCCCATTTAATCGGTCACCACTAGCTCTAGGACAAAGCACTCCCTCTGTTTTTAGCACCGGCGGCGGACGCGACAACAATACTCTTCGACAATATGAGTTGCGGCTCCTCTTCCTTTTGGCCATCGTCTGGTCGTTCTTGACTCGGCCATGCCCCCCATTCGTCGTCCTCATGTCTGATGCTGGTAAGCAACACCCCGTCCTCCCTGTGTTAGGCAGTTGTTAGGCCGGTAGGCAAGGTGTAGGATCTATTTCCCCATTTCTCAATGCACCCTCATTGTCGAATAGGTTATGAACACACCGATGAAGCTCGTAGTTCAGGCGGCATCACTCATAGCTGTGATTCAGGCATGGCTCATGTTGAAGCACAAGAGAGTTGTTCATCGTGGTGAGAGATCTATCATCACTTATGGTCCAATGCTTATAAGGGATAGTGAATTTGAACTACATCTACAACTGCAACGACACAGAGGCTCTATGGATGCTTCGAATGAAAAGAGCATCATTTGCCAGACTTGTCCAGACCTTCACGAGCAAGGGGCTGCTACAAGATAGCATCCACACTAGTGTAGAAGAGCAGGTGGCCATGTTCCTTTATGTTGTAGGCCATAATGAGAGGTTCAGGGTTATGCACAACACCTTTAGGAGATCAATGAAGATCATCTCTAGTGCTTCAGGCAAGTGCCCTATGTTGTTGGGGAGCTTAGAGGAGAGGTGATCAGGTCACCAACCGGCCGGACTCCTACCAAGATTCGCACTAGCCCAAGATGGTATCCATACTTCAAGTTGAGCACCGACAACATTTAGTTCATGGCTTGATATGCTTGCATTGTTCGGCTATAGCCATAACACAATCTTGTCTTGCCATTTTAGAATTGCATTGGGGCAATAGATGATACTCATGTCACTTCTAGAGTGCCGAGGTCATAATCTGCAGCATACATGGGGAGGGCGCACTACACAAGTCAGAATGTCCTTGCTGTTGTTGACTTCGATCTGAAGTTCACATATGTGTTGGCTGGCTTGGAAGGGTCAACACATGATGTTAACATTCTCAATGACAACATGAGTCATCTTGATGGCATCAACATCCCCGATGGAAAATTCTACCTAGGAGATGCTGGATTTGCATGTCGGACAGGTGTTCTTCCACCCTTCAGAAAAATCATGTACCATCTGAACGAGTTCGCTGGTAGGAACTATCCTAAGACAAAACATGAGTTGTTCAATCTCACACACTCCAGTCTTAGAGTTGCTGTTGAGAGGGTGTTTGGAGCTCTGAAGAACGGGTTTAAGATCCAAGATCGAAAGTCATTTCACACCTTCCTCACTCGGGTTAAGCTTATTCTTACTTGTTGCATTTTGCATAACTAGATCCTACAATAGAGTTGTGATGAATTGGTGCCTGGGGAGGAAGATGTAACACGTGATGATGTTATGAGCTCTGGCCATGCTATGGCGGCATTTGACAACAAATTCTGAAAGAACAAAAAGATTGAGTGGGCACATGCAATGTGGGATAACAGGGGTCAGGCAAGGATCTGAAGTAGAAGAAGAAGAAGAAGAAGAAGAAGAAGAGGAAGAAGAAGAAGAAGAAGAAGAAAAGGTAGCAGCAGCAAAAGAGGAAGAGGAAGAAACAGTAGAAGCAGAAGAGGAAGAGGATGGACTTCCATCTAGTTAGCACCGATGATGAACTTTTCATATTCAGCCATGTGGCTATTAATAATGTAATCATAATTTGTTTCATACCTAGGAGTGAAATTATGTTCACATCATGTGTGGTAAGGTCACCACTAGTGAAGAGTGGTGAGACAACTTTATGTAGGTTGCAACCAAACAATCTTTCCCTAATAATAAAGCACGGATTGACTCCATGGGTTCACCGTCACAATACGCTTCTTCTCGTGAATTTACGCTTTCAGTTTTTTTACTGCCCAATTTTTGTCCACTATTAGTTTCATCCGTCCCGTGTTCGTATGTGACAACCATCGTCCATCAATATGGTTCATCCCATCCGAGTCCGAGCCAGGCCAACTGAGCTCGATCATGTGTTGCGGGCGGCCAATAAATCCGGCCCATGTATCCCGATTGAAGCAAAAAGGAAATGGATGTGAGAAGACTCAAACCCAGCACCTAACAATTAGGATGGAGTGGGGCAGCCAATTGAGCTAACTTGTGTTATTTTTAGAATCGAGGGTTGATTCCATGGTTAAATAGTACCACATGGCCCCTTTACAATCAATCTACCCAATTTATATAGGTTTTCGAATTCCTTAGATATCAGGAAGCCGTCTCAGAGATCATGACAAAAAAATAGGAAGGAAAGTGAGGCTAATGGTGGGCTCCTAAACGGATAGGAAGGAAATCGAGGCTAATGGTGGGCTGCTCCTAAACGAACACGAGGTGACAAGAGGGAAAAAATATATGCAAGGAAATAGAGCTAAAATCGGAGCTAGCAAACACATATAGATTAGGAAAGTAATAAGAAGGAAAGGAGGGATTTCGGGGATTGAAAGAAAAAATAGGAAAGTGGGAAGTTGTCCCGTAATAAGAAGCAAAAAATAGGAAAGTGGGAAGTTGTCCCGTAATAAGAAGGAAAGGACGGGATTTGGGGATTGATAAAGAAAAATAGGTCGCGACCAGAAGGAGCTGACACACAAGGGCGGCCAACGACCGCAACCGTGTCGCCCCCGCGGGCGGCCGGCCATGCCTCCCCTCCTTTCCTGCGAGCCCTCTCCCTCTCTCCTCCTCTTCCCTGTCGCCATAGCCGGCGCCCATCGCCGACCTGGCCGAGGCGACGTTGGCGGTGGTGGCCCCCGGACCTTCCCTGTCTAGGGTTTCTCCGACACGAGAAGGAGCGCTCCGGGCGATGTCTTCAAGCGGCGGCGGGGTTCCTGTCGCGGGCGAGGGCAAGCTCTAGGCAGCGGCGGCGCCGTTAGCGGCGGGGCAGCGCGGCTGCTTGGGTTGGCGACGCCCGCCCGACCCAGATCTGGGCCCTTCGGGCCCCATCTGAGCCAGGGCGGCCTGGCGACAAGTGTGGCGTTGGCGTGGCCCTCAGGAGGCGGTGCTGAGCGGCGATGATCGGCGGGGTGCTGGTGGCGTCGATGCCAGCCTACTGCAGCGTGGCCAGCGTGTTGGAAATATGCCCTAGAGGCAATAATAAAAGGATTATTATTATATTTCTTTGTTCATGATAGTTGTCTTTTATTCATGCTATAATTGTATTATCCGGAAATCATAATACACGTGTGAATACTTAGACCACAACATGTCCCTAGTGAGCCTCTAGTTGACTAGCTCGTTGATCAACAGATAGTCATGGTTTCCTGACTATGGACATTGAATGTCGTTGATAACGGGATCACATCATTAGGAGAATGATGTGATGGACAAGACCCAATCCTAAGCATAACACAAGATCGTATAGTTCGTTTTGCTAGAGCTTTTCCAATGTCAAGTATCTTTTCCTTAGACCATGAGATCGTGTAACTCCCGAATACCGTAGAAGTGCTTTGGGTGTACCAAACGTCACAACGTAACTGGGTGACTATAAAGGTGCACTACAGGTATCTCCAAAAGTGTTTGTTGGGTTGACACGGACCGAGACTGGGATTTGTCACCCCGTATTACGAAGAGGTATCACTGGGCCCACTCGGTAGTGCATCATCATAATGAGCTCAAAGTGACCAAGTGTCTGGTCACGGGATCATGCATTACGGTACGAGTAAAGTGACTTGCCGGCAACGATATTGAACGAGGTATTGGGATACCGACGATCGAATCTTGGGCAAGTAACATACCGTCTGACAAAGGGAATAGTATACGGGGTTGCTTGAATCCTCGACATCGTGGTTCATCCGATGAGATCATCGAGGAGTATGTGGGAGCCAACATGGGTATCCAGATCCCGCTGTTGGTTATTGACCGGAGAGCCGTCTCGGTCATGTCTGCATGTCTCCCGAACCCATAGGGTCTACACACTTAAGTTATGGTGACACTAGGGTTGTATGAATATGAGTATGCAGCAAACCGAATGTTGTTTGGAGTCCTGTATGAGATCCCGGACGTCACGAGGAGTTCCGGAATGGTCCGGAGGTAAAGAATTATATATAGGAAATGTGTTTCGGCCATCGGGAAAGTTTCGGGGTCACCCGGTATTGTACCGGGACCACCGGAAGGGTCCCGGGGGGTCCACCGGGTGGGGCCACCTATCCCGGAGGGCCCCGTGGGCTGAAGTGAGAGGGGAACCAGCCCCTAGTGGGCTGGTGCGCCACCCCCTTGGGCCCCCCTGCGCCTAGGGTTGAAAACCCTAGGGTAGGGGGCGCACCCCACTTGCCTTGGGGGGCACTCCAACCCCCCTGGCCGCCGCCCCCCCTTGGAGATCTGATCTCCAGGGCCGGCCCCCTCTGGGGGCCTATATAAAGGAGGGGGGAGGGAGGGTAGCCGCACCTAAGTCTTGGCGCCTCCCTTCCCCTGCTACACCTCTTCCTCCTCCCGCAGTTGCTTGGCGAAGCCCTGCCGTAGTCCTGCTGCATCCACCACCACGTCGTCGTGTTGCTGGATCTTCATTAACCTCTCCTTCCCCCTTGCTGTATCAAGATGGAGGAGACGTCACGCTGACCGTACGTGTGTTGAACGCAGAGGTGCCGTCCGTTCGGCGCTAGGATCTCCGATGATAGGATCACGACGAGAACGACTACCTCAACCCCGTTCTCTTGAACGCTTCCGCACGCGATCTACAAGGGTATGTAGATGCATTTACTATCACTCGTTGCTTAGATGAAGTCATAGATGGATCTTGGTGAAACCGTAGGAAATTTTTTATTTTCTGCAACGTTTCCCAACAGTGGTATCAGAGCTAGGTCTATGCGTAGTTCTCTATTGCACGAGAAGAACACAAATCTGTTGTGGGCGTAGATCTTGTCAACTTGCTTGCCACTACTAGTCTTTTTTTGCTTCAGCGGTATTGTGGGATGAAGCGACCCGGACCGACCTTACACGTACGCTTACGTGAGACAGGTTCCACCGACTGACATGCACTAGTTGCATAAGGTGGCTAGCGGGTGTCTGTCTCTCCTACTTTAGTTGGAGCGGATTAGATGAAAAGGGTCCTTATGAAGGGTAAATAGAAGTTGACAAAATCACGTTGTGGTTATTCGTAGGTAAGAAAACGTTCTTTCTAGAACCAAATTGCAGCCACGTAAAAGATGCAACAACAATTAGAGGACGTCTAACTTGTTTTTGCAGCAATTGTCATGTGATGTGATATGGCCAGAAGTTGTGATGAATGATGAATGATATTGTGATGTATGAGATCATGTTCATGTAATAGGAATCACGACTTGCATGTCGATGAGTATGACAACCGGCAGGAGCCATAGGAGTTGTCTTGATTATTGTATGACCTGCGTGTCAATGAATTAACGCCATGCAATTACTTTACTTTATTGCTAAACCGTTAGCTATAGTAGTAGAAGTAATAGTTGGCGAGCAACTTCATGGAGGCACGATGATGGAGATCATGATGATGGAGATCATGGTGTCATGCCGGTGACGAAGATGATCATGGAGCCCCGAAGATGGAGATCGAAGGAGCTATATGATATTGGCCATATCATGTCACTACTTTCTATAATTGCATGTGATGTTTATTATGTTTTATGCATCTTGTTTACTTAGAACGGCGGTAGTAAATAAGATGATCCCTTATAATAATTTCAAGAAAGTCTCCCCCCTAACTGTGCACCCTTGCTAAAGTTCGTCGTTTCGAAGCACCACGTGATGATCGGGTGTGATAGATCCTTACGTTTACATACAACGGGTGTAAGACAGTTTTACACATGCATAAACACGTAGGGTTAACTTGACGAGCCTAGCATGTACAAACATGGCCTCGAAACACAAGAGACCGAAAGGTCGAACATGAGTCGTATGGAAGATACGATCAACATGGAGATGTTCACCGATGATGACTAGTCCGTCTCACGTGATGATCGGACTCGGCCTAGTCGACTCGGATCGTGTAACACTTAGATGACTAGAGGGATGTCAAAAATGAGTGGGAGTTCATTAAATAATTTGATTAGATGAACTTAATTATCATGAACTTAGTCTAAAATCTTTGCAAAATATGTCTTGTAGATCAAATGGCCAATGCTCATGTCAACATTAACTTCAACGCGTTCCTAGAGAAAACCAAGCTGAAAGATGATGGCAGCAACTATTCGGACTGGGTCCGGAAACTGAGGATCATCCTCATAGCAGCCAAGAAAGCATATGTCCTGGAAGGACCGCTAGGTGAAGCACCCATCCCAGAGAACCAAGACGTTATGAACGCTTGGCAGTCACGTGCTGATGATTACTCCCTCGTTCAGTGCGGCATGCTTTACAGCTTAGAACCGGGGCTCCAAAAGCATTTTGAGCGACACGGAGCATATGAGATGTTCGAGGAGCTGAAAATGGTTTTTCAAGCTCATGCCCGGGTCGAGAGATATGAAGTCTCCGACAAGTTCTATAGTTGTAAGATGGAGGAAAACAGTTCTGTCAGTGAGCACATACTCAAAATGTCTGGGTTGCACAACCGCCTGTCCCAGCTGGAGATCAACCTCCCGGACGAGGCGGTCATTGACAGAATCCTTCAGTCGCTCCCACCAAGCTACAAGAGCTTTGTGATGAACTACAATATGCAGGGGATGGTGAAGACCATTCCTGAAGTATTTTCAATGCTGAAGTCAGCAGAGGTTGAAATCAAGAAAGAACATCAAGTGTTGATGGTCAATAAGACCACTAAGTTCAAGAAGGGCAAGGGTAAGAAGAACTTCAAGAAGGACGGCAAAAATGTTGTCGCACCCGGTAAGCCAGTTGCCGGGAAGAAGTCAAAGAATGGACCCAAGCCTGAGACTGAGTGCTTTTATTGCAAAGGGAAGGGTCACTGGAAGCGGAACTGCCCCAAATACTTAGCGGACAAGAAGGCCGGCAACACTAAAGGTATATGTGATATACATGTAATTGATGTGTACCTTACCAGTACTCGTAGTAACTCCTGGGTATTTGATACCGGTGCCGTTGCTCATATTTGTAACTCACAGCAGGAGCTGCGGAATAAGCGCAGACTGGCGAAGGGCGAGGTGACGATGCGCATCGGGAATGGTTCCAAGGTTGATGTGATCGCCGTCGGCACGCTACCTCTACATTTACCTATGAGATTAGTTTTAAACCTCAATAATTGTTATTTAGTGCCAAGTTTGAGCATGAACATTGTATCTGGATCTCGTTTAATATGAGATGGCTACTCATTTAAATCCGAGAATAATGGTTGTTCTATTTATATGAGAGATATGTTTTATGGTCATGCCCCGATGGTCAATGGTTTATTCTTAATGAATCTCAAACGTAATGTTACACATATTCATAGTGTGAATACCGAAAGATGTAAAGTTGATAACGATAGTCCCACATACTTGTGGCACTGCCGCCTTGGTCACATTGGTGTCAAGCGCATGAAGAAGCTCCATGCTGATGGACTTTTAGGGAACATTTGGTTGCATTGCTGGGTGGGCTATACTTAAGCTAGCCCAGCTAGACTAGCTCAGCTTTGCCAGCCTTGCCATAAGCTACGCATTTGGATGCATCACTTTTGTTGGCAGTTACGTGCGTGTACGTGCGGGTCAACGTGGACCTTCTTTTGTGCATGCTCGCTTGCCGTTGAGAGCGAGCCGATTCGGCTCTCTGCGGCGGGCGAGATTTTCCTGGCCTAGCGAGGCTAGCTGGCCCCTAAAATCTAGGCTTTTTTAGCGGTACCAAACGCTAGTCCTTGCCTAGCGAGGCTATAACTGATTTGCTGGAGAAACCAAACGCACCATTAGAGTCTCTCGATTATGAATCATTTGACACATGCGAACCATGCCTCATGGGCAAAATGACCAAGACTCCGTTCTCCGGAACAATGGAGCGAGCAACCAACTTATTGGAAATCATACATACTGATGTGTGTGGTCCAATGAGCGTTGAGGCTCGCGGAGGATATCGTTATGTTCTCACTCTCACTGATGACTTAAGTAGATATGGGTATGTCTACTTGATGAAACACAAGTCTGAGACCTTTGAAAAGTTCAAGGAATTTCAGAATGAGGTAGAGAATCAACGTGAACGAAAGATAAAATTCTTACGATCAGATCGTGGAGGAGAATATTTAAGTCACGAATTTGGTACACACTTAAGAAAATGTGAAATCGTTTCACAACTCACGCCGCCTGGAACACCTCAGCGTAGCGGTGTGTCCGAACGTCGTAATCGCACTCTATTGGATATGGTGCGATCTATGATGTCTCTTATCGATTTACCGCTATCATTTTGGGGATACACTCTAGAGACAGCTACATTCACTTTAAATAGGGCACCATCTAAATCCGTTGAGACGACACCGTATGAATTATGGTTTGGGAAGAAACCTAAGCTGTCGTTTCTAAAAGTTTGGGGATGTGATGCTTATGTCAAGAAACTACAACCTGAAAAGCTCGAACCCAAGTCGGAAAAATGCGTCTTCATAGGATACCCTAAGGAAACCATTGGGTATACCTTCTACCTCAGATCCGAAGGCAAGATCTTTATTGCCAAGAACGGATCCTTTCTGGAAAAAGAGTTTCTCTCGAAAGGAGTAAGTGGGAGGAAAGTAGAACTCGATGAAGTACTACCTCTTGTACCGAAAGTAGTGCAGCTCAGGAAAATGTTCCTGTGGTGCCTACACCGACTGGACAGGAAATTAATGATGATGATCAAGGTACTTCGGATCAAGTTGCTACTGAACTTTGTAGGTTCACAAGGACACGTTCCACACCAGAGTGGTATGGCAACCCTGTCCTGGAAATCATGTTGTTAGACAACGGTGAACCTTCGAACTATGAAGAAGCGATGGCGGGCCCAGATTCCAACAAATGGCTAGAAGCCATGCAGTCCGAGATAGAATCCATGTATGAAAACAAAGTATGGACTTTGACTGACTTGCCCGATGATCGGCGAGCGATAGAAAATAAATGGATCTTTAAGAAGAAGACGGACGCGGATGGTAATGTAACCATCTATAAAGCTCGACTTGTTGCTAAGGGTTATCGACAAGTTCAACGGGTTGACTACAATGAGACTTTCTCTCCCGTAGCGAAGCTTAAGTCCGTCCGAATCATGTTAGCAATTGCCGCATACTATGATTATGAGATATGGCAGATGGACGTCAAAACGGCATTCCTTAATGGTTATCTTAAGGAAGAGCTGTATATGATGCAGCCGGAAGGTTTTGTCGATCCTAAGAATGATAACAAAGTATGCAAGCTCCAGCGATCCATTTATGGGCTGGTGCAAGCATCTCGGAGTTGGAACATTCGCTTTGATGAAATGATCAAAGCATTTGGGTTTATGCAGACTCATGGAGAAGCCTGCGTTTACAAGAAAGTGAATGGGAGCTCTGTAGCATTTCTCATATTATATGTAGATGACATACTTTTGATGGGAAATGATATAGAATTCTTGGACAACATTAAGGCCTACTTGAATAAGTGTTTTTCAATGAAGGACCTTGGAGAAGCTGCTTACATATTAGGCATCAAGATCTATAGGGATAGATCAAGACGCCTCATAGGTCTTTCACAAAGCACATACCTTGATAAGATTTTGAAGAAGTTCAAAATGGATCAATCCAAGAAAGGGTTCTTGCTTGTATTGCAAGGTGTGAGATTGAGCTCGGCTCAATGCCCGACCACGGCAGAAGATAAAGAAGAGATGAGTGTCATCCCCTATGCCTCAGCCATAGGATCTATTATGTATGCCATGCTGTGTACCAGACCAGATGTAAACCTTGCGTAAGTTTGGTAGGTAGGTACCAAAGTAATCCCGGCAAGGAACACTGGACAGCGGTCAAGAATATCCTAAAGTACCTGAAAAGGACAAAGGACATGTTTCTCGTTTATGGAGGTGACGAAGAGCTCGTCGTAAAGGGTTACGTCGACACTAGCTTCGACACAGATCTGGATGACTCTAAGTCACAAACCGGATACGTGTATATGTTGAATCGTGGAGCAGTAAGCTGGTGCAGTTGCAAGCAGAGCGTCGTGGCGGGATCTACATGTGAAGCGGAGTACATGGCAGCCTCGGAGGCAGCGCATGAAGCAATATGGATGAAGGAGTTCATCACCGACCTAGGAGTCATACCCAATGCGTCGGGGCCGATCACTCTCTTCTGTGACAACACTGGAGCTATTGCCCTTGCCAAGGAGCCCAGGTTTCACAAGAAGACCAGGCACATCAAGCGTCGTTTCAACTCCATCCGTGAAAACGTTCAAGATGGAGACATAGATATTTGCAAAGTACATACGGATCTGAATGTCGCAGATCCGTTGACTAAACCTCTTCCGCGAGCAAAACATGATCAACACCAGAACTCTATGGGTGTTCGATTCATCACAATGTAACTAGATTATTGACTCTAGTGCAAGTGGGAGACTGTTGGAAATATGCCCTAGAGGCAATAATAAAAGGATTATTATTATATTTCTTTGTTCATGATACTTGTCTTTTATTCATGCTATAATTGTATTATCCGGAAATCGTAATACACGTGTGAATACTTAGACCACAACATGTCCCTAGTGAGCCTCTAATTGACTAGCTCGTTGATCAACAGATAGTCATGGTTTCCTGACTATGGACATTGGATGTCGTTGACAACGGGATCACATCATTAGGAGAATGATGTGATGGACAAGACCCAATCCTAAGCATAACACAAGATCGTGTAGTTCGTTTTGCTAGAGCTTTTCCAATGTCAAGTATCTCTTCCTTAGACCATGAGATCGTGTAACTCCCGGATATCGTAGGAGTGCTTTGGGTGTACCAAACGTCACAACGTAACTGGGTTACTATAAAGGTGCACTACAGGTATCTCCGAAAGTGTCTGTTGGGTTGACACGGATCGAGACTGGGATTTGTCATTCCGTATTACGGAGAGGTATCACTGGGCCCACTCGGTAGTGCATCATCATAATGAGCTCAAAGTGACCAAGTGTCTGGTCACGGGATCATGCATTACGGTACGAGTAAAGTGACTTGCCGGCAACGAGATTGAACGAGGTATTGGGATACCGACGATCGAATCTCGCGCAAGTAACATACTGTCTGACAAAGGGAATAGTATACGGGGTTGCTTGAATCCTCGACATCGTGGTTCATCCGATGAGATCATTGAGGAGTATGTGGGAGCCAACATGGGTATCCAGATCCCGCTGTTGGTTATTGACCGGAGAGCCGTCTCGGTCATGTCTGCATGTCTCCCGAACCCGTCGAGTCTACACACTTAAGGTTCAGTGACGCTAGGGTTGTATGAATATGAGTATGCAGCAAACCGAATGTTGTTCGGAGTCCCGGATGAGATCCCGGACGTCATGAGGAGTTCCGGAATGGTCCGGAGGTAAAGAATTATATATAGGAAGTGCTGTTTCGGCCATCGGGAAAGTTTCGGGGTCACCCGGTATTGTACCGGGACCACCGGAAGGGTCCCGGGGGGTCCACCGGGTGGGGCCACCTATCCCGGAGGGCCCCGTGGGCTGAAGTGGAAGGGGAACCAGCCCCTAGTGGGCTGGTGCGCCCCCCCTTGGCCCCCCCTGCACCTAGGGTTGAAAACCCTAGGGTGGGGGGCGCACCCCACTTGCCTTGGGGGGCACTCCAACCCCCCTGGCCGCCGCCCCCCCCCCCTTGGAGATCTGATCTCTAGGGTCGGCGCCCCCCTTGGGGGCCTATATAAAGGAGGGGGGAGGAAGGGCAGCCGCACCTAAGTCTTGGCGCCTCCCTTCCCCTGCTACACCTCTTCCTCCTCCCGTAGTTGCTTGGCGAAGCCCTGCCGGAGTCCTGCTGCATCCACCAACACGCTGTCGTGCTGCTGGATCTTCATCAACCTCACCTTCCCCCTTGCCGGATCAAGACGGAGGAGACGTCACGCTGACCGTACGTGTGTTGAACGCGGAGGTGCCGTCCGTTTGGCGCTAGGATCTCCGATGATAGGATCACGATGAGAACGACTACCTCAACCCCGTTCTCTTGAACGCTTCAGCACGCGATCTACAAGGGTATGTAGATGCATCTCCTATCACTCGTTGCTTAGATGAACTCATAGATGGATCTTGGTGAAACGTAGGAAATTTTTTATTTTCTACAACGTTCCCCAACACAGCAGGGCTTAGCAGGCCCTTTTCGGGCCTGGCCGAGCCAGGTGTGGCCTGGTATGCCCCGCTGCCGTGTCCGGATAGCTACCGCGTCGGTGTCGGAGGCACGGGCCTTCCGCAGGACGGCAGTGGAGGTGGTTCCCTCTCGCTTGGCCTTGGTGTTGCTGCTCCCGTCGCTTGGATCTTCTCTCCGGTCTTCTTGGCCTCGTGGTGGTGCTCGCAGTGAGACGATGTTGGTGGCGGCGCAACCGGGATGGCGCATGGTTGGGCGATGGTTTGGCTGGTCGGCTCCGGTTGGCTGATGGGGTTCGGCGTGCAGGAGAAATCCTTGTCGGTTCGTCCGGCTCCGATGCGGTGACACCGACGGGTGCCACTATCCCTTCTTGGAGGGTGTCGGAGTAGCTATCCCCACCTCCCTCAGCGTACTAGGGAAAACCCTAGGACTTGTCCGGGCAGTAGTGTCGTCAGCGTCGCATCCCTTCTTGGAGGTGCTTCTTAGTCCACGGTAGATCGGAGCCTCGGGCTGTGGTGGTTTGTTTCCGAAGGGCGCAGCGGTCGCGGGTCTTCCGCGCTTTATCGAGCTGCCATTGTTGGCATTTATTTATTTTACTTTTTTTTGGGCTTGATGTGCTGCTCGCCCCCAGCATTGCGATGTGTATAATGGTGGTTTGCTTTGAAATACAAAGCGGGGGAAACCCTTTTCGGTAAGGGCCGCTAGCAGAATAGGCGCATGCTACACGGCGACGATCGGCTCTCGATCTCCAATCTCTCCGTGGCACGTCTGAAAACGGGAAGGAAAAACGGAAGGGAGGGAGAGAGATATTTTGTCTATATTTCTTTTCTTTACTGAGGGTATCACTTTGAGAAAATGACCTCACAATAGAGTGATTTTCAAAGAATTTTAGTACATTTTACATAAAAGTATTTGTGTGCATTTTAGTAATTTCCATCAAAAGAACTTCTTTCATGCTTTAGAGTTCGCCCCCTTAATTTTCTTCCATCCTCCGCCACTGGCTATAGTCCCATGAACGCTTAGTTTTACCCCGTACATAACTCAAGAGAAACTTTATGTTAGAATTGTTTTTTTGCGGGGAATGTTAGGATTGTTTAAAACCCGCAAAAAAAATACTATGTATAAATCATTAATAAAAAATTGGTTATTTATTGTTGTTCATGTACAATTATTTTGAGAATTATCATGAAAAAGAGAGTACCGGTTAAAAATAGGTGATTGACTGTTCTTTAAAAAAAAGATCGACCGTATATGTCTACACGAACCAAACGATGGTATGGCATCGGGCATACACAATGACTCGATTACTGTTTTAAACAAAGGATTTCTCAAATGTGCACCTTGAAACGAGATTGTACGCTGGCATGTATAATTATAAGGGTCAATGACTCGTTTAAAACGAGCCTTTTTTCTGAAATGTGCACCTTAAAACCCATAAATACACGTCAATTTTTTCCTGTTGCATACGGGTTCTTCAAGTCTGACAAAAGTTCCCTTCGTACTTGAATCAAGCCTTTTCTATATTGTTATAAGAGCCGTAGTTTTCAGATTATCTACAAACCTCACACAAGTAAACACTAGATTGCGAGAAGCAAGAAAACCTAACAACTTGTGCAAGTTTGACGAAGTTTTCCCCAAAAAGCAAACAAGAATATATATATTTGGGTTTTGAATTTTAGTGAAACAACTTTGCTTTCACAATGTTTTTTGAAAAGGAACGCTTTATTACTTAAAAGGTTTAAGCATTACAACCGGTCTCTGCATAACTAAGATGCACTCTCATCTCTGGTAACATGGTCAAAGCAATAAGAGTCAGACTCGGAGTCCCCGCTATATGCGACATAAACTCCACACTTTTCTCTGTTATATTAGCCAGGGATGAAGAATCTTTGTACAACGCTCCTAATGTCACTGGACACGAATAGTGCTATGCTACAGTCCATAAACCTAGCCAACATAGGTTCATGGACATTATTGTTACCACCGTAGTGAATCAAAGACATTGTACTAAAATGGAATTTACTATTAAAATATAATGCTATATTTTTTTGGGCATCATTAAGCAATTCCAACAAAGACGCGAAGAGATACTCACAACCAGATAGATATTTCTAGTATGATTTAAATTCTACACACCTGCAGTACAATTCTGAAATTTGTTTACATTTTTTTCGCAATACATATTTTCATAGCAGCATGGAGGACTCCAAAGAGTTTTTTCATGTCATATGGCGCTGGGTCGTGGAGGGGTCTTGAGTCGTTCACCCGTTGCAACGCACGGACGTTTGTGCATAAGTGCGCCTAATGCAAACACGGCCAACCAAACTGTAGGTCAAAATTAGTTTCTTCGTGCAGTCAGTCTAAACACGAACAATCAAACTATGTGTAGACGATCGTTTTTAGTCGAAGTACATGCAAGGCAGGCGATGCAACGAAGAAACACGCCCTTTACTGTTTCCACATGTGGACGGATGCCAACAATGAGATCTAGGGTGGGCAACCTACCCGGCTACAAATTCATGGCGGTTTCGAGGTCATTCCTTGGAATGTAAAGGAAAGGCGTATAGGGTTCTACACGACTTTACAGTATTACAGTAGACCCTCGAAACAAGCATATTAACACTCTGTACATTTGGGATTTGTGCACTGATATATGTAGCCAGTTCTCTTCTATGTACAGCTTCTTTCTTTCGATTATTTTTTTGATAATTTTGTTCGGAGTGCACAACCAACTTGAGTCATCCTTTGCAACTGCCTTACACTAGCTAGACTACAATGTACAACCCCCAAATTACAATCGAGAACAGAAAAAAAAAAGATGCTTAAAAGTTAAGAGATCACGATCAGGTGTGAAAGACGCAGAAAGCAAATCCAAAAAAATGTTCGTTCATTAATCACCGGTCCTTCTCGGTGCTGGCGTCGCTGCCCCGCCCGTTCGCCGACGCCGTGTCGTCCACCGGCACCACGCCGCCCTCCTTGCGGCTCCTGATCTTGATCAGCCCGTACAGCTTCTTGAATTCCCTCATCGGCGCGTCCTTCCCGAACCCCCCGCCGCCCCCGGCCCCCGGCGACTGGCTCTCTGCCGCCGGGCTGGACTCCTCGAGGTGCCCGGACGATCTTGAGGTCAGCCTGGGCGGCCGCGCGGCGGAGCTCGTCCGCGGCGCCACCACGTGCTGCAGCGCGCTGATGACGGTGCGGAGCGCGCGGCTCGGGGACCCGCGGTTGGCGAGCATGATCTCGCCGAGCTCGGCCGGGGTCAGGCGGGCGCCGGCGTGGAAGCCCTCCTCCACCTGAGGGTACAGCTTGTGGTCCTTGAGGCCCAGGTAGTTGCTGGCCAGCGCCTTGAAGCCGTCGAAGTCGCACATGGTGAAGTGGATATGCACGTCCAGCCTCCCCGGCCGCAGCACGGCCGGGTCCACGCCCTCCTTGCCGCCGCTCATCGTGAACACCATCACGCGCTCCTCGCCGCAGCACGACGACAGCCCGTCCATGAAGCCCAACACCCTGGCGGCCCTCGCCGCCGACGTCTCCCCGTCGCCGCCACGCAGGTACCGATCCAGATCCTCCACGAGGATGAGCGACCGCGGGGCGGTGTCCAGGAGCAGCGCGCGGAGGTCGTCGGTGCCGGCGCGGGAGAGGTCGATGTCGTAGACGTCGTACCCGAGGAACCTCGCCATCGCGGCGGCGAACGTCGACTTGCCCGTGCCGGGCGGTCCGTAGAGCAGGTAGCTCCGGCGCCAGACGCGGCCTAGGCGGTGGTAGTAGGCGCGGCCCTTGAGGAAGCTCTCCAGGTCGGAGCGGACGCGGGTCTTGAGCTCCGGGTCCATGGCGACCGTGTCCAGCGTGGCCGGGTGGGTGAAGGGCGCCGACGCCCAGCGCGGAGCGACGGCGCCGGTGTTGGCGTAGAGCCGCAGCTCGCGGCGGCGCAACTCCATCTCGTCGGCGACGGACTCGACGTGCTGCAGGTAGGGGCGCAGCACGCGCGTCCGGTCATGGCGGCGCACGCGGAGGACCAGACGCTCCCCGCCGTTGGTCCACGCGAGGCGCGCGCCGAGGAACGCGTCGTGCGCGGTGTGGCCGGGGCCGAGCTGCAGCGAGAAGTCGTTGCTCTTGCTGGCGGAGGAGAGCACGCAGGCGGCGTCCGCGTCCTCGAGCGACGGCAGCGACGCCACGTAGGCCGCCGCCTTGCGGAAGAGCGGGTTCTCGGCCCCGTCGCCGGTGACGAAGCGCGGCACCTCGCAGTACTGGTAGGCCTGCGCCCACTCGTCCGCCCACCGCCACAGTCGGCGGGCCGCGTGCGCCGCCGACTTGTAGGACAGCACCGCCCGCAGCGCCGCCACGGCCAGGGCCGCGTACGCCAAGAACATGACCGCCGCCCCGCCGCCGCCGCCGTCTAGGGGCATCGCGCCCGCCCGCCCCCACGAGGAGGAGGAGGAGTCTCGCGCACGGTTGCGCGGTTTGATTCGGTCGCGCCGGTTGGTTCGTGCGTCTGGGCGAGAAGGGTAGGAGAGAGAGAGAGAGATCGGATGGTGGGTTGTCGTGGGGTTTTAAGGTGGGGGGCGGGACGGGAGGGGGGATTCGGTCGGGATCGCTGTGGCGCGCGCGCGGGTCAAAGGAGAAAGGCGGGGCCGTCTCGGATGACCGCCGCCCGCCGCTGCGTACGAGTCGCGGATATGAATGCTTTTTTATTTGTTGCTGATTTTTTGAATGCTCTGGTGGTTTGAAACTGTTCGGACTCGCCGGGTTTATCTTGTTTCCTGAGGTGAGAATTCTGGCGTGCTGGTGTGGTCGAGGTGATTGGGGCAGGTACGTGGTTGACGGATTACTACTTACTCGAATTTCTGATTCGGTTGCTGGATTTCATCCGTTTCTTATCTCCTCCTTAAATGCTCTTCGTCGGGATGTGAATTCGAGGGCTAATTTAGATACCCAAATCAACACGGTGCCCGGACAAAACCGACAGACACGACGGGGGGTGATACGGTCGATCCATCGATATGATACGGTTGAGTGTATTGGCAACAACCAGATGAAGATGAAGAGAATGTTCCATAGCTGGCACAGAAGCTCTTTTGGAAGGGCGTCTATGGGACGCCACTGACCAGGACGCGTACGCGCCGCGTTTCATGAGCGTCCATCTTGTTTCATTTATGTACTTTTGTTTTGAACGAAACAGCTTGTTTCATTCATCTCTAGGTTGTCGCCTGGCCTAACACGATGATTAGCAGCATGGTTTCTGTCGTTGGATATGAACAGATGGCCAGTGATACCTGTACTGTCTTGGACAACTAACCATATGCGGAGAGAGCCCTGGTACTCTGACTCTGCAAGTGTGTGCACGCACCCGCGAATGAATCAATCCACGTCTCCCTCCATCCCATGCAAGTTGCGACCGTCAAAGTAATTTTCATCACGGTCTCTCGCTTTCACCCTCTCGAGCTTGCCTTTTGGGGCGTCCGATTCTAAAGTCAAATGCCGACAGAGAAGCAATTAATGGAAGTCAAATTCCATGTAGTAGTATGTTGCTTTTACATCCGTCAGGTTGCAAAAGAAACATTCTTCTGCTACTACCAAGATGCTTTGCTCTGGTGGTAGATGCCATGGACATCACAGCAAGCTTGAAAGCAAGTTTGGCTGCTGCGCATGTTGTGCCGATTCATCCCCGAGTAGTCTTCTTCGTGATCTCCCCCTCCCTCCTCCACCCTCGCCGCCGCCAAAGGGCGCGGCAGGGCGAAGCCCGAGCAGCGGCGGCGGCGGGGCTTGCCTTCTCCCTCGCACGGTGGAGTGGCACAGACCGACCTTTCCGTGTCAGGGCGCGATGCGGACCCGGGGTGTCGCGGCGCGGGGGCATTCCGGCGTGCATCTCCGGCGCGGACGTGGAGGTGGCATGAAGGGCTGCACGGCTGAGGAGCGCGTCTGGGCAGCAACGGCTGTTCGGCTGGCAGACGGCGCGGGCCGCGGCGACTCTGGCCGGTGGATCTTCTCTGCTTCTTGATTGCAAGGGTCGGCGGCGGTGGTGCCCTGCTGCTGGCTAGGGCTCGTCCAGGGCCTTGGCAAGGGCGGGGCGGCGGGGCGTGCCTTGCGGGCTTCGGCGGTGCTGCAGCCGGGGCTGTGCGGGCAGCATAACATGGTGGTGGCGGCCTCCTGCTCCCGGAGATGTGCCTACGGTGCGCGGGGCTGGGTGGGCGCTGGTGGTGCGGCGTCAGCCGCACGCGCAATGGTGATGGCGCAGATCTAGGGTTCGTCTCGGGTGGGCCAAATTGAGGCCCGGGGCGGATCAGAGCTGGTGCTTCGCGTAGTAGGTGTCGGGCCTGGCCTGGGATGTGCTCGTGGTTCCTTGCGAGCGCGGTGGTCGTTGGTGGTGGTCGGGGACTTCGTTGCTCCGTCAGGGCAGATCGGAATGATGACCATGGGCACGAACATCGTGTGAGCTTGCCCGCCGACGACCATCGGTAGTCATAGTATTGTGTCTCCTTCGGTCCACGGGACTGGCTGGGGATGCGGGTGTGGATGCCTCCTACTGTGGAGGCGTTGACCCAGATCCCGTGACTGATGTCGGGCTAGGAGTGAAGGAGGCCCCTATTACTATTTGTCGGAGTAAATGACCACGGGTAGCCTAACCAGCCCCCCTGGTTCTTCAAAACATATCGGGTCGACTGCGCCCTCAAAACATCCAAGACGCAGGGCCGCCTTCTCCTGGCCGGCTGCCCCGCCGGCCGGCTGCCAGAAGGCGGCAAGGCTCTGCAAACCCTCTCGACAAGGGCCGACTCCTAGCAGTCGGTCATCAGAGGGTCGGCTCCTAGCAAGCGGCCCGGATCACCCTCTCAAAGTTTGCACCCACATAACGGCGATAGGACGGGGCGTGGCTACAATGAAGCCATCCACCCCCAAATCCCGGAGCAAGCATGGCCACAGTGCGCCGTACCGGGCGGCCACTCCCCGTCCGGCGCGACACTGTTGCCATGTTGACCATGACATCACCCACGGCAGGTTGTCAGTACGGCCCGCAGGCGATGGGCCCATCCTGCCAGAGAGATACCAGAAGGCGGCCAAGCTTAACCAGTTGGCCAGGGGGGAAGCCGGCTCCCAAATAGTCGGCTCACCACCGCCCTGAAAGTTTGTGCACCATTAAGCGGATAAGACGGGGTAAGGCTATAATGAGAGCCCGCCAAGCGGCGACACTGTAGCCATGCTTACCCCGACAAAGTCATCGTCACCAAGAGTAAAGCTACAGTAACCAGCAGCCGACAAGACCCCTAGGCAGTGGGCCCACCCTGTCGGCCAAGAGGCCGGCAGCCGGCGGGACCCACCAGTCGGCGGGCCCCAGCGGTCGGCGGAGAAGCCGACGACTACAGACACTAACGGCCTGGACCCACATTCGGCCGGATTACCATTGTATCCCTGGGGGGTAGGCCTATATAAACCCCCCAGGGCACCCATGCAAAGGGTTGGACTCATATAGTTCTAGACACCGTATAGAGAGAAGAGGAGAGCTAGCCTTGCCCTTCTTCTTCCTCTTGCCAAACAGCTCAAGGAGCCTCTTGTAGCTACTTGTTTTGATCTAGTGATCATGTGGAGACCCCGCAGAGTAGGAGTAGGGGTGTTATCTCCTAGGAGATCCCCGAACCTGGGTAAGATTCGCCGGCGTGCATGTCTTCGCCTTATCCCGTTTCCAGGCACTATGTCTTACTGGCTCCTACAATGATAAGTCACCCGTTGGCATATGTCGCATCTACCACCCGATATTTGGCGCCCACCATGAGGCCAGGTGCACCGTCGTCCGGAGACCTACTCTGGACGGGAACCCTCTTCCTCCCCAGCGAGCGTAGCCAGCCCGACACGCCCGATGGCGCTTTTCCCGACGTGCTGCATGGCATCAACGACGCCTGCGCAGCGAGCTGCCTCGCCGATCTTCTTGGCGAGGTCTGCCTCTCCGGCGAGCCCGCGTCTAACGCGGGCACAGATGGCCTCGAGAGCCGCCTCGTCAGCCTCCCCGACCAGCTCCACGTCGCCAGCGAGCCTGCTGTGGACTTGGAGTCGGTCGGCTCCACCGACCCGATGCTGGTCGACTCCGACACAGCATCGCTTGACGCCTTCCCCACCAACGTGGTGGTCATTGACAATCCTCTTCCTCGAGCCGACAACAGCAGCACCACCGTCATTGAAGTGCTGGTCATCAGCCATGGCGCCGGCTTCGGCGAGAACATCCACAACACTCTGCAGGCGGCACTGCACGACTTGTCCACCCCCATCCCGGCTGACGCCGACGCCGACACACTGGAGACCTGCCGCCTTGCCCTCATTGAGAACGGCAAGAAGATAACCTCCATGAGGCGCCTCACCGAAGCTTACCAGGGTGAGGTTGATCGTGCCACCTCCGGCACGCCGCCTGTCGGCGGACCCAGCCGGATCGGGCCATCAAGAAGCGCGGCGCGGCCATTGCTAGCATGCTGGGTGCTGACCGCCCAGTCTACGCCACTCCACTCGAGAACCTGCGTGCCGTCCAGGCAGCCATTGTTGGGTTTCGTTGTAATTTCAAAAAATTTCCTACGCACACGCAAGATCATGTGATGCATAGCAACGAGGGGGAGAGTATTGTCTACATACCCTACGCAGACCGACTGCGGAAGCGATGACACGACGTAGATGAAGTAGTCGTACGTCTTCACGATCCAACCGATCAAGCACCGAAACTACGACACCTCCGAGTTCGAGCACACGTTCAGCTCGATGACGATCCCCGGACTCCGATCCAGCAAAGTGTCGGGGAAGAGTTCCGTCAGCACGACGGCGTGGTGACGATCTTGATGAACTACAGCAGCAGGGCTTCGCCTAAACTCCGCTACAGTATTATCGAGGAATATGGTGGCAGGGGGCACCGCACACGGCTAAGGAATCGATCACGTGGATCAACTTGTGTCAACTTGTGTGTCTTGGGTGTCCCCTTGCCTCCGTATATAAAGGATCCAAGGGGGGGGGGTGCGGCCGGCCCTAGAGGAGGCGCGCAGGAGGAGTCCTACTCCTACCGGGAGTAGGACTCCCCCCCCAATCCTTGTCCAACTAGGAGAGGTGGAGGGAGAGAAGGAAAAAGGGGGGGCGCCGCCCCTCCCTCCTTGTCCAATTCGGACTAGGGGGAGAGGGGGCGCGCGGCCTGCTGTGGCAGCCCCTTCCTCTTCTCCACATTAGGCCCATAAGGCCCATTAACCCCCCGGGGGGTTCCGGTAACCCCCTGGTGCTCCGGTTTTATCCGATACTCTTCCGGAACCCTTCCGGTGTCCGAATATAGTCATCCAATATATCAATCTTTACGTCTCGACCATTTCGAGACTCCTCGTCATGTCCGTGATCACATCCGGGACTCCGAACAACCTTCGGTACATCAAAATGCATAAACTCATAATATAACTGTCATCGTAACCTTAAGCGTGCGGACCCTACGGGTTCGAGAACAATGTAGACATGACCGAGACACGTCTCCGGTCAATAACCAATAGCGGGACCTGGATGCCCATATTGGCTCCTACATATTCTACGAAGATCTTTATCGGTCAGACCGCATAACAACATATGTTGTTCCCTTTATCATCGGTATGTTACTTGCCCAAGATTCGATCGTTGGTATCCAATACCTAGTTCAATCTCATTACCGGCAAGTCTCTTTACTCGTTCCATAATACATCATCTCACAACTAACATATTAGTTGTAATGCTTGCAAGGCTTATGTGATGTGTATTACCGAGAGGGCCCAGAGATACCTCTCCGACAATCGGAGTGACAAATCCTAATCTCGAAATACGCCAACCCAACATCGACCATTGGAGACACCTGTAGTACTCCTTTATAATCACCCAGTTACATTGTGACGTTTGGTAGTACCCAAAGTGTTCCTCCGGTAAACGGGAGTTGCATAATCTCATAGTCATAGGAACATGTATAAGTCATGAAGAAAGCAATAGCAACATACTAAACGATCGGGTGCTAAGCTAATGGAATGGGTCATGTCAATCAGATCATTCTACTAATGATGTGACCTCGTTAATCAAATAACAACTCATTGTTCATGGTTAGGAAACATAACCATCTTTAATTAACGAGCTAGTCAAGTAGAGGCATACTAGTGACACTCTGTTTGTCTATGTATTCACACATGTATTATGTTTCCGGTAAATACAATTCTAGCATGAATAATAAACATTTATCATGATTATAAGGAAATAAATAATAACTTTATTATTGCCTCTAGGGCATATTTCCTTCAGTCTCCCACTTGCACTAGAGTCAATAATCTAGATTACACTGTAATGAATCTAACACCCATGGAGCTTTGGTGCTGATCATGTTTTGCTCGTGGAAGAGGCTTAGTCAACGGGTCTGCAACATTCAGATCCATATGTATCTTGCAAATCTCTATGTCTCCCACCTGGACTAGATCCCGGATGGAGTTGAAGCGTCTCTTGATGTGTTTGGTCCTTTTGTGAAATCTGGATTCCTTTGCCAAGGCAATTGCACCAGTATTGTCACAAAAGATTTTCATTGGACCCGATGCACTAGGTATGACACCTAGATCGGATATGAACTCCTTCATCCAGACTCCTTCGTTTGCTGCTTCCGAAGCAGCTATGTATTCCGCTTCACATGTAGATCCCGCTACGACGCTTTGTTTAGAACTGCACCAACTGACAGCTCCACCGTTTAATGTAAACACGTATCCGGTTTGCGATTTAGAATCGTCCGGATCAGTGTCAAAGCTTGCATCAACGTAACCTTTTACGATGAGCTCTTTGTCACCTCCATATACGAGAAACATATCCTTAGTCCTTTTCAGGTATTTCAGGATGTTCTTGACCGCTGTCCAGTGATCCACTCCTGGATTACTTTGGTACCTCCCTGCTAAACTTATAGCAAGGCATACATCAGGTCTGGTACACAGCATTGCATACATGATAGATCCTATGGCTGATGCATAGGGAACATCTTTCATATTCTCTCTATCTTCTGTAGTGATCAGGCATTGAGTCTTACTCAATTTCACACCTTGTAACACAGGCAAGAACCCTTTCTTTACTTGATCCATTTTGAACTTCTTCAAAATTTTGTCAAGGTATGTGCTTTGTGAAAGTCCAATTAAGCGTTTTGATCTATCTCTATAGATCTTAATGCCTAATATGTAAGCAGCTTCACCGAGGTCTTTCATTGAAAAACTTTTATTCAAGTATCCCTTTGTGCTATCCAGAAATTCTATATCATTTCCAATCAGTAATATGTCATCCACATATAATATCAGAAATGCTACAGAGCTCCCACTCACTTTCTTGTAAATACAGGCTTCTCCGAAAGTCTGTATAAAACCAAATGCTTTGATCACACTATCAAAACGTTTATTCCAACTCCGAGAGGCTTGCACCAGTCCATAAATGGATCGCTGGAGCTTGCACACTTTGTTAGTTCCCTTTGGATCGACAAAACCTTCCGGTTGCATCATATACAACTCTTCTTCCAGAAATCCATTCAGGAATGCAGTTTTGACATCCATCTGCCAAATTTCATAATCATAAAATGCGGCAATTGCTAACATGATTCGGACGGACTTAAGCATCGCTACGGGTGAGAAGGTCTCATCGTAGTCAATCCCTTGAACTTGCCGAAAACCTTTTGCGACAAGTCGAGCTTTGTAGACAGTAACATTACCATCAGCATCAGTCTTCTTCTTAAAGATCCATTTATTCTCAATTGCTTGCCGATCATCGGGCAAGTCAACCAAAGTCCATACTTTGTTCTCATACATGGATCCCATCTCAGATTTCATGGCTTCAAGCCACTTTGCGGAATCTGGGCTCACCATCGCTTCTTCATAGTTCGTAGGTTCATCATGATCTAGTAGCATGACTTCCAGAACAGGATTACCGTACCACTCTGGCGCGGATCTTACTCTAGTTGATCTACGAGGTTCAGTAGTATCTTGATCTGAAGTTTCATGATCATTATCATTGGCTTCCTCACTAACCGGTGTAGGTGTCACTGAAACAGTTTTTTGTGATGAACTACTTTCCAGTAAGGGAGCAGGTACAGTTACCTCGTCAAGTTCTACTTTCCTCCCACTCACTTCTTTCGAGAGAAACTCCTTCTCTAGAAATGATCCATTCTTAGCAACGAATGTCTTGCCTTCGGATCTGTGATAGAAGGTGTACCCAACAGTTTCCTTTGGGTATCCTATGAAGACACATTTCTCCGATTTGGGTTCGAGCTTATCAGGTTGAAGCTTTTTCACATAAGCATCGCAGCCCCAAACTTTAAGAAACGACAACTTTGGTTTCTTGCCAAACCATAGTTCATAAGGCGTCGTCTCAACGGATTTTGATGGTGCCCTATTTAACGTGAATGCGGCCGTCTCTAAAGCATAACCCCAAAATGATAGCGGTAAATCTGTAAGAGAAATCATAGATCGTACCATATCTAGTAAAGTATGATTACGACGTTCGGACACACCATTGCGCTGTGGTGTTCTGGGTGGCGTGAGTTGTGAAACTATTCCACAGTTTTTCAAATGTACACCAAACTCGTAACTCAAATATTCTCCTCCACGATCAGATCGTAGAAACTTTATTTTCTTGTTACGATGATTTTCAACTTCACTCTGAAATTCTTTGAACTTTTCAAATGTTTCAGACTTATGCTTCATTAAGTAGATATATCCATATCTGCTCAAATCATCTGTGAAGGTGAGAAAATAACGATATCCGCCACGAGCCTCAATATTCATCGGACCACATACATCAGTATGTATGATTTCCAACAAATCTGTTGCTCTCTCCATAGTACCGGAGAACGGTGTTTTAGTCATCTTGCCCATGAGGCACGGTTCGCAAGTACCAAGTGATTCATAATCAAGTGGTTCCAAAAGTCCATTAGAATGGAGTTTCTTCATGCGTTTTACACCGATATGACCTAAACGACAGTGCCACAAATAAGTTGCACTTTCATTATCAACTCTGCATCTTTTGGTTTCAACATTATGAATATGTGTATTACTACTATCGAGATTCAATAAGAATAGACCACTCTTCAAGGGTGCATGACCATAAAAGATATTACTCATATAAATAGAACAACCATTATTCTCTGATTTAAATGAATAACCGTCTCGCATTAAACAAGATCCAGATATAATGTTCATGCTCAACGCTGGCACCAAATAACAATTATTTAGGTCTAATATTAATCCCGAAGGTAGATGTAGAGGTAGCGTGCCGACCGCGATCACATCGACTTTGGAACCGTTTCCCACGCGCATCGTCACCTCGTCCTTTGCCAGTGCCCGCTTATTCTGTAGTCCCTGTTTCGAGTTGCAAATATTAGCAACAGAACCAGTATCAAATACCCAGGTGCTACTGCGAGCTCTAGTAAGGTACACATCAATAACATGTATATCATATATACCTTTGTTCACCTTGCCATCCTTCTTATCCGCCAAATACTTGGGGCAGTTCCGCTTCCAGTGACCAGTCTGCTTGCAGTAGAAGCACTCAGTTTCAGGCTTAGGTCCAGACTTGGGTTTCTTCTCTTGAACAGCAACTTGCTTGCCGTTCTTCTTGAAGTTCCCCTTCTTCTTCCCTTTGCCCTTTTTCTTGAAACTAGTGGTCTTGTTAACCATCAACACTTGATGCTCCTTCTTGATTTCTACCTCCGCAGCTTTCAGCATTGCGAAGAGCTCGGGAATAGTCTTGTTCATCCCTTGCATATTATAGTTCATCACGAAGCTCTTGTAGCTTGGTGGCAGTGATTGGAGAATTCTGTCAATGACGCAATCATCCGGAAGATTAACTCCCAATTGAATCAAGTGATTATTATACCCAGACATTTTGAGTATATGCTCACTGACAGAACTGTTCTCCTCCATCTTACAGCTATAGAACTTATTGGAGACTTCATATCTCTCAATTCGGGCATTTGCTTGAAATATTAACTTCAACTCCTGGAACATCTCATATGCTCCATGACGTTCAAAACGTCGTTGAAGTCCCGATTCTAAGCCGTAAAGCATGGCACACTGAACTATCGAGTAGTCATCAGCTTTGCTCTGCCAGACGTTCATAACATCTGGTGTTGCTCCAGCAGCAGGCCTGGCACCCAGCGGTGCTTCCAGGACGTAATTCTTCTATGCAGCAATGAGGATAATCCTCAAGTTACGGACCCAGTCCGTGTAATTGCTACCATCATCTTTCAACTTTGCTTTCTCAAGGAACGCATTAAAATTTAACGGAACAACAGCACGAGCCATCTATCTACAATCAACATAAACAAGCAAGATACTATCAGGGACGAAGTTCATGATAAATTTTAAGTTCAATTAATCATATTACTAAAGAACTCCCACTTAGATAGACATCCCTCTAATCCTCTAAGTGATCACGTGATCCAAATCAACTAAACCATAACCGATCATCACGTGAGATGGAGTAGTTTTCAATGGTGAACATCGTTATGTTGATCATATCTACTATATGATTCACGCTCGACCTTTCGGTCTCCGTGTTCCTAGGCCATATCTGCATATGCTAGGCTGGTCAAGTTTAACCTGAGTATTCTGCATGTGCAAAACTGGCTTGCACCCGTTGTAGATGGACGTAGAGCTTATCACACCCGATCATCACGTGGTGTCTGGGCACGACGAACTTTGGCAACGGTGCATACTCAGGGAGAACACTTCTTGATAATTTAGTGAGAGATCATCTTATAATGCTACTGTCAATCAAAGCAAGATAAGATGCATAAAAAGATAAACATCACATGCAATCAATATAAGTGATATGATATGGCCATCATCATCTTGTGCTTGTGATCTCCATCTCCGAAGCACCGTCATGATCACCATCGTCACCGACGCGACACCTTGATCTCCATCGTAGCATCGTTGTCGTCTCGCCAATCTTATGCTTCCACGACTATCACTACCGTTTAGTAATAAAGTAAAGCATTACATCGCGATTGCATTGCATACAATAAAGCGACAACCATATGGCTCCTGCCAGTTGCCGATAACTTGGTTACAAAACATGATCATCTCATACAATAAAATTCAGCATCATGCCTTGACCATATCACATCACAACATGCCCTGCAAAAACAAGTTAGACGTCCTCTACTTTGTTGTTGCATGTTTTTACGTGGCTGCTACGGGCTTAAGTAAGAACCAATCTCACCTACGCATCAAAACCACAATGATAGTTTGTCAAATAGACTCCGTTTTAACCTTCGCAAGGACCGGGCGTAGCCATACTTGGTTCAACTAAAGTTGGAGAGGCAGTCGCCCGCAAGCCATCTCTGTGCAAAGCACGTCGAGGGAACCGGTCTCGCGTAAGCGTACGCGTAAGGTTGGTCCGGGTCGTCTCATCCAACAATACCGCCGAACCAAAGTATGACATGCTGGTAGGCAGTATGACTTGTATCGTCCACAACTCACTTGTGTTCTACTCGTGCATATAACATCAACATAAATAACCTAGGCTCGGATGCCACTGTTGGGTTTCATAGTAATTTCAAAAATTTTCCTACGCACACGCAAGATCATGTGATGCATAGCAACGAGGGGGAGAGTATTGTCTACATACCCTACGCAGACCGACTGCGGAAGCGATGACACGACGTAGATGAAGTAGTCGTACGTCTTCACGATCCAACCGATCAAGCACCGAAACTACGGCACCTCCGAGTTCGAGCACACGTTCAGCTTGATGACGATCCCCGGACTCCGATCCAGCAAAGTGTCGGGGAAAAGTTCCGTCAGCACGACGGCGTGGTGATGATCTTGATGAACTACAGCAGCAGGGCTTCGCCTAAACTCCGCTACAGTATTATCAAGGAATATGGTGGCAGGGGGCACCGCACACGGCTAAGGAATCGATCACGTGGATCAACTTGTGTCAACTTGTGTGTCTTGGGTGTCCCCTTGCCTCCGTATATAAAGGATCCAAGGGGGGGGGGGTGCGGCCGGCCCTAGAGGAGGCGCGCAGGAGGAGTCCTACTCCTACCGGGAGTAGGACTCCCCCCCCCCAATCCTTGTCCAACTAGGAGAGGTGGAGGGAGAGAAGGAAAAAGGGGGGGCGCCGCCCCTCCCTCCTTGTCCAATTCGGACTAGGGGGAGAGGGGGCGCGCGGCCTGCTGTGGCAGCCCCTTCCTCTTCTCCACATTAGGCCCATAAGGCCCATTAACCCCCCGGGGGGTTCCGGTAACCCCCGGTGCTCCGATTTTATCCGATACTCTTCCGGAACCCTTCCGGTGTCCGAATATAGTCATCCAATATATCAATCTTTACGTCTCGACCATTTCGAGACTCCTCGTCATGTCCGTGATCACATCCGGGACTCCGACCAACCTTCGGTACATCAAAATGCATAAACTCATAATATAACTGTCATCGTAACCTTAAGCGTGCGGACCCTACGGGTTCGAGAACAATGTAGACATGACCGAGACACGTCTCCGGTCAATAACCAATAGCGGGACCTGGATGCCCATATTGGCTCCTACATATTCTACGAAGATCTTTATCGGTCAGACCGCATAACAACATACATTGTTCCCTTTATCATCGGTATGTTACTTGCCCGAGATTCGATCGTCGGTATCCAATACCTAGTTCAATCTCGTTACCGGCAAGTCTCTTTACTCGTTCCATAATACATCATCTCACAACTAACATATTAGTTGTAATGCTTGCAAGGCTTATGTGATGTGTATTACCGAGAGGGCCCAGAGATACCTCTCCGACAATCGGAGTGACAAATCCTAATCTCGAAATACGCCAACCCAACATCGACCATTGGAGACACCTGTAGTACTCCTTTATAATCACCCAGTTACGTTGTGACGTTTGGTAGTACCCAAAGTGTTCCTCCGGTAAACGGGAGTTGCATAATCTCATAGTCATAGGAACATGTATAAGTCATGAAGAAAGCAATAGCAACATACTAAACGATCGGGTGCTAAGCTAATGGAATGGGTCATGTCAATCAGATCATTCTACTAATGATGTGACCTCATTAATCAAATAACAACTCATTGTTCATGGTTAGGAAACATAACCATCTTTGATTAACGAGCTAGTCAAGTAGAGGCATACTAGTGACGCTTTGTTTGTCTATGTATTCACACATGTATTATGTTTCCGGTAAATACAATTCTAGCATGAATAATAAACATTTATCATGATTATAAGGAAATAAATAATAACTTTATTATTGCCTCTAGGGCATATTTCCTTCAGCCATAGACGAGCTGTACGGGCTGGAGGGTGACGAGCTTCACTGCATGACCAGACACGTTCACCAGCTGATCGACGCGGCCACAGAGCAGCATGAAGCCAGCGCCCGCACTGAAAGTCCTCCCCCACGCCGAGAGCACGATGCGACATCCCGGACGCCGACTGCAGGTGGCGCCCGCGAGCTAAAAGACAAGGGGCCGACTGCTAGCTGTAGTCGGACTCGCCTCTCCATCGAGCGCGACGCAGAAGGCCGCCCCCGTGCCGTGGAGCGACGAGGCAACCCGCCTCCACCTCCACCTCGCAGGGAGAGATATCCCACCCCTCCGCCTGTCACGCACCCGACGCTCAGCGGCCGACTGGGCCGTCGTGAAGGAATCAGCGAGAATGATGCCCGCCATCGGATCGACCGCCTGGCGCGATCCCTGGCGCTAGAAGAAGAAGATGATGTCGGCCGCCCTGTTTTGGCCCCCGCATCCGCGACGAGCCCTTCCCCAAAGGGTTCTCACTCCCAAGAGACACGTCAAAATACAATGGCTCGGTGAAGCCGGAAGACTGGTTGATCAATTACTCCACTGCAGTCAGCATAGCAAATAGCAACAGGCGCATTGCCGTGAAGTACGTCCCCTCATGCTTCAAGGCACGACACGCACCTGGCTGAACAACCTCAAGCCCTACAGCGTTAACAACTGGCTAGACTTCATGGAAGTCTTCATCCGCAACTTCACCAGCACATACAAGCAGACTCCCAAGCCCCGCCAGTTATCCTTGTGCGTCCAAGGCCCCAGCGAATCGACTCGCGACTACCTCACGCGCTGTGTCGAGCTCCGCAACTCTTGCAAGGGCATGCATGAGGTGCAAGCAATAGAGTACTTCACTGTCGGGTGTCGAAGGGCACCCTCCTCAAGCACCGATTTCTCTACGACGAGCCGAGTACACTCGACGAACTGCTGATCATAGCGGACAAGTACGCCACGACCAACTCCTCGATGAAGACCGAGCTCTGAGTGGACGCTTCTGGAAAGGTGCTTCCTCCAGCTCTAAGAACGTCGGCTGGCGACTCCAACCGACGCCCACACCAGAACGACAACAAGCGCAAGGCTCCTATGCCGCCTTCCACCAGTCGGTAGGTGGCCACTGTCGAAGAAGAACAGCCTGAAAGGCAGCCCGTGCCCAAGCGTCCGAAAGGCGGCAGGCCGACTTGGCAGCCGACTTTCTCCTACGAGCAAACCCTTGATGCCCCCTGCAAGTTCCACAGCGGCGCGAAGCCGTCCAACCACACAACTCGGAAGTGTCATTGGCTCACACAGATCTCCAAGGGCGAAGGACTACTGCCCCCTCCGCCTGCTGGCCAGCCGCCTCCGCCTCCTCAGCAGTCGGCCGCTCGCCCAGCAGTCGGAGCCATTCAAGATGAGTTCCCCAACGAGCATGCGGCCTACGTCATCTTCATGAGCCAAGCTGAGGACAGGCACAGCCGGCGCCATGAGCACCAAGAAGTCAATGCAGTTGCCTTCAAGGATCCAGAATTTATGCATTGGTCTGGAAAGCCTATCAGCTGGAGCCGGGCTGATCACCCAGAGGTGATGCCATCTCTAGGCTCTTATGCGTTGGTGTTGGATGCCACCTTCGCAACAGAAAGGTGAGCTGCCCATTTCTCCCGAGTTCTGATTGATGGTGTAAGCAGAATCAACATCCTGTACTGTGACACCATGGAGAAGCTGAACATCAAGACAAAGCAACTTCTGCCCAGTCCGACCGTGTTCCATGGCATTGTACCCGACCTGTCATACTCACCAATCGGCAAGATCAAGATAGATGTCCTCTTCAGAGACAAGGATCACTTCCGTCGTGAAGCAGTCTGGTTTGAAGTGGTGGATCTAGAGAGCCCTTACCACGCTTTACTTGGCCGACCTGCCTTGGCCAAGTTCATGGCTGTACCCCACTATGCTTACCTCAATATGAAGATGCCGAGCTCCAAGGGCGTCATCACCATAGTCGAAGATTACAAGAAATCCTCTGCCTGTGCTGCAGCCAGCAGCCGGCTGGCCGAGTCCCTCGTGATTGCTGCTGAGAAAAAGATCATTAACCGGGTTGTGGCCATGGCCGGCAAGCAGCCGGACCTGTTGCCTAACCCCAAGCAGTCGGAAGCTCAAGGCTCTTCCCAGACGGCCAAGGAGACAAAGAAGATACCTTTGGACCCAGAGCACCCGGAGAGGTTTGCTGTTGTAAGGGCAAACCTGGACAGCAAATAGGAAAGTGAGCTTGTCGATTTCCTCCGTGAGAATCAGATATCTTTGCATGGTCCCCCAAGGACATGCCGGGTGTCCCGACGGATTTCGCCGAGCACAAGCTACATGTCCGAGCACATGCAAAACCAGTCAAGCAGCCCCTTCACCGACTGTCGGAGGAGAAGAGAAGAATTGTTGGTGAGGAGATAGCCCGGCTTCTGGCAGCCGGCTTCATTATGGAAGTGTTCTTTCCAGAATGGCTTGCCAATCTGGTCCTTGTGTTGAAGAAGAACAAGAAGTGACGCATGTGTATAGACTATACCAGCCTCAACAAAGCTTGCCCCAAAGATCCGTTTGCTTTGCCCCGGATTGACCAAGTGATAGACTCCACACCTGGATGCGAGCTGTTGAGTTTCTTGGATGCCTACTCAGGTTACCATCGGATCAAGTTGGATCCAGCCGACCGCCTGAAGACCGCCTTCATCACACCATTCAGAGCTTTCTGTTACCTGACTATGACATTCGGCTTGAGAAATGCCGGTGCCACTTTTCAGTGTTGCATGCAGAAATGCCTCCTCAAGCAACTCGGCAGAAATGCCCATGTCTACGTAGACGATATTGTGGTGAAGACGTAGAAGCACGGCACCCTGCTGGAAGATCTCAAAGAAACATTTGACAACTTGCGCTGATTTCAGATCAAGCTCAACCCAGAGAAATGCATGTTCGGAGTGCCATCCGGCCAGCTCCTAGGCTTCCTGGTCTCTGAACGCAGCATTGAGTGCAACCCAGTGAAGATCAAGGCCATAGAGAGGATGGAGATTCCCACCCGGCTTCGAGATGTCCAAAAGTTCACCAGGTGCCTGGCTTCGCTCAACCGCTTCATCAGTCGGTTGGGGGAGAAGGCTCTCCCCCTGTATCAGCTCATGAGGAAATCCACTCATTTCGAGTGGAACGACCAGGCGGATGAAGCCTTTCATAAGTTGAAGAAGATGTTGACCACGCCGCCTGTCTTGGTGGCACCGACTGAAAAAGAGCCCATGCTGCTTTACATCGCCGCAACTAGCCGGGTGGTCAGCACTGTCATTGTGGTTTAGCGCCCACAAGAAGGCCGAGCTCAGCTGGTCCAGAGGCCGGTGTATTATTTGAGCGAAGTGCTGTCAACCTCAAAGCAGAATTACCCCCACTACCAGAAGATGTGCTATGGTGTGTACTTTTCCACCAAGAAGCTCAAGCCCTACTTTCAAGAGCACCCCATCACGGTCGTTTGCACTACCCCGCTTGCTGAGATCATAGGCAGCCGGGATGCATCTGGCCGGGTGGCCGAGTGGGCCATTGCGCTGGCTCCTTACACCATCTTCTACCAGCCGCGCACCGCCATCAAGTCCCAAGCGTTGGCCGACTTCCTCGTCGACTAGGCTGAGACCCAGTACCTGCCGCTGGCACCCGACTCCACCCATTGGCGGATGCACTTTGACGGATCCAAGATGTGCACCGGCTTGGGAGCCAGCATCGTCCTCACCTCTCCCAAGGGGGACAAGCTCAGATACACATTGCAAATTCATTTTGCCGCCTCCAATAATGTGGCCGAGTACGAGGCGCTCATACACGGGCTCCGGCTGGCCAAAGAGCTCGGCATCCGCCGGATCCTATGTTATGGCGACTCGGACTTGGTGATCCAGCAATCATCTGGCAATTGGGACGCCAAGGATGCAAACATGGCGAGCTACAACTTCCTTGTTCAGCAGCTCAGCGAATACTTTGAGGGGTGCGAATTTCTCCACGTGCCACGGGCCGACAACGAGCAAGCAGATGCCCTGGCACGAACCGGCTCCACCCGGCAAGCTATACCAACCGGCGTCTCCCTCCAGCATCTCCTCAAGCCGTCTGTCAAGCCGTCTCCAGAATCAGACTCCATCTTCGTGCCGCCTGACCCCGACGCAGTTGGATCGGACTTGGGGAACCCAGCAGGCGACCCGGGGACTTCGACAAGTGGCTCCGGGACTGCTGTAGTCGCACCCGGCTTGGGGACTTCAGAACCCGGCCCGGGAACTGCAGCAGTCGGCCCAGGGACTACGACGACACAGCAGACGGTGGCCGACCCCAACTCGTCACCACCCAACCGACCCGCCCTGGTCGAAGTAGCCGTGTTGGCAATAGAAGTAGTCGCAGCTCCATCATGGGCCCAGCCCATCCTCAACTTTCTGGTAAACAGAGAGTTGTCGACTGACGAGATCTCGGCAAGACAAGTTCAATGCCGAGCCGGAGCATACACAATAGTGAACAGAGAACTCGTTAGGCGCAGTGTCACTGGAGTCTTCCAGCACTGCGTTGAACCACATAAGGGCATCGCAATCCTCAAGGATATCCACCAGGGCGAGTGCGGCCACCACGCGGCCTCAAGATCACTCGTTGCCAAAGCTTTCCGCTATGGATTCTTCTGGCCGACTGCTTTGGAAGACGCCAAAGAGTTGGTCAAACACTGCAAAGGTTGACAAGTTTTCAGCTCCAAGCAACATTTGCCGGCTTCTGCACTCAAGACCATCACCCTCACCTGGCCTTTTGCCGTCTGGGGGCTGGACATGGTGGGCCCATTCAAGACAGCACGCGGCGGGATGACACACCTTCTTGTTGTCGTGGACAAGTTCACCAAGTGGATTGAAGCCAAGCCAATCAAGAAGCTGAATGGGCCGACTGCTGTGACATTCATCGCTGACATCACCAACCGCTATGGCATACCACATAGCATCATCACCGACAATGACATGAATTCTGCCAAGGGAGCATTGGCACGTTTCTGCACAACGCAGGGCATCTGACTGGACTTACCGTCCGTTGTCCATCCGTAGTCAAACGGCCAAGTCGAGCGAGCAAACGACCTCATCTTGTCCGGCATCAAGCCCTGACTGGTCGTACCTCTGGAGCACTCGGCCGGCTGCTGGCTCGAGGAGCTGTCGGCCGTCCTCTGGAGCTTGCGTACCACCCCGAACAAATCAACCAGCTTCACTCCTTTCTTCCTTCTATATGGTGCCGAGGCTATCATCCCAACTGACATCGAGTTCGACTCACCTCGAGTCACCATGTACACGGAAGCGGAGGCCAAGGAAGCACGAGAAGACGGTGTTGACCTGCTGGAAGAGGGACGACTATTAGCACTCAGCCGGTCTGCCATCTACCAGCAGGGCTTGCACCGTTACCACAGTCGGAAGGTCAAGCCAAGATCCTTCCAAGAGGGCGATCTTGTGCTCCGGCTGATTCAGCGAACAACCGGCCAGCACAAGCTCTCGGCCCCTTGGGAAGGCCCCTTCGTTGTCAGCAAGGCCTTGGGCAATGACTCCTACTACCTGATCGACGCACAGAAGCCCAAGGCGTGCAAGAAAGATGATTCCCGCAAGGAGTCGGAACAACCATGGAACGCCAATCTCCTCCGAAGATTTTACAGTTAAATGCAGTATGTACCACGCTATCTTTTGTATTAAGTACAAGACATCAGGCTCCCCGAGGAGAACTCGGGGACTACCCTCTTTTATCTATATGATGAGTATCATGCCTATGAATGTGTTACTACATTTGTTTTTCTGTTCGGCACCGGGTTCGACCTGTCGGCTCGGGGACTTGCCGCCTTGAATTATGCTAAGTTCCGCCTGCAGTTAGACAAGTAGTGTGCCGGCATCTAAGCCCTCTCTTGCCAAAAGTCGCAGCTCACAGAATCGACTGTCCGACTGGCAAGAGTTAAAGGAAGGAAAAGATACCCACAAAAAACGGCTAAGGACCAACGGGCTTACATAACACAAGCCGACTTCCCACCCTGCCAACCGACTATTAAACAGCCGGCTGGACGGCTTCCCACTCACCTTGCTACAATCTAAGAAAGCTAAAGTACTTGCCCTCCACACGGCCAAGTACTTTCCCAGCCACAGACTACAGAGCAGCTGTCCAGCTGGAAAGGCGGTGACCAAAGGGAGGGCGACAAAGGAAACAGCCGAAAAAGATGAAAAGCAGGCACAGTCGGAAGTCGAACATATGCAAGATTATATTTACACAAAAGGCCTTCAAAGGTCCAGCATCCAACTTAGTCTGAATACACCCCTAGTGGGTGGAATTGTGCGAATTTAACAAATATTGTTCAAAACGTAAACAAATAGGAAAGCAAAGATAAAGATGGCAGCTCAGGCCAAGGGTGCAACGGGCGAGCTGGGCAGGTCCATGGAGGTGGCAGCGCTGGCTGGAGGAGTAGCCGGCTGGCGAGTCTCGGCTTGATCATCACCAGCGGCAGGCGGCGTGCTCGCGCGTGCCTCGTTGCTAGAGGCACGGTCAAGCTGAGGCTGGTCGACTGCTCCACCATCCGGCGTAGCGTCTTCACCGTCCTCGTCCTCCTCTTCTCGCCCTCGTAGTTGGAGTTGATCTCCTCCGCCGAGTCTTCACCATCTGCTGGGTTCAGCCCGAACCACTCCTCTGGCTGAGCAATGTCATTGTCGTCAGCTCGGGGACAAAGGCGCTAGTGTCGGTGTACTCGGCGATCACCGAGGCGCACTGGATGATAGCCGGCCGCACCGCCTCCAGCTCATCATTGGCCTCCTGCTGCCACGTGGCCAGCTGGGTCAAGTCCATCCCGGGATACCAGGCTCGGACAAACTCCAGCGCCCGCCTGGTACCTGCCCGAGCCGCAGAAGCCTTCCAAGCCTCGAACTGGCCAGCTGGCACCTCCAGCCAGTCGGCAGTCCGACTGGGGGTGCGGGGAATCACCTTGCTAGGCCAGAGGGAGAACAACACTTCAGCTCCAACGCACTGAAGACGGGGAGCATTCGGTGAGCTGGCTGAAGACGGGCTTTGATGGCCAGGAGCTGCTCCTCGAGCGTCCGGCGCGATCTCAGCACCAGCCTGCCTCTGCGCGTTGCGGTGGGCCTCGATGACTTGGCTGGTGGCAACAGAATAGCCGGGGAAGTACTCTGCACAAAGAAGAAAATAAAAAGACAAAAAACACAAAGTCAGAAGTCAGACCAAGTAGTAGGCGGCAAGAAAATGGACGAAGAGGAAGACGACTTACCATCAACCAGGTCTTCAATCTGGCCATAGCCCTCGCTCAGCGCCAGCCTCGACTCAGCCCAGTTCGCCGCCTCGGTCTCGTACTCAGCTTGGAGGGTGGCCTCGCTGTCCTTCATCGTCTTCAGGGCCGCCTTGTGGCTCTCCTCCTGGTCGGCTAGCTTCTTGGCCAGGCGGTCGCGCTCCTGGGCCAAGGTGTTGCACTCAGCCTCCTTGACGCGCAGGGCGGTCTGGGCCTCACCCAACTGCTGTCGCAGGTCAGTGTTGGCCTCTGCAGAGACGACAGAGAAGAAAAACCAATAAGAAAGAAGTCACCAGGAAAGATCCGGCCCGACTGCTCAGCAGTCGGCTCGAATCTCGGGGACTACACCCAGTGGGTGCGCTGACGCGCCCCCACGAGAGATAAAAGATGGAGCACTTACTCCGGCTCTCCGACAAGTCGGTGATCTTCTGAGTCAGCTCCCGGGTTGGGAGTTAAAGGCGGCCGCATGGAGATTATGATAGTCCTGCAAGAAGGGACAGACAAATAAACAAAGACAAGTTAGCACCCAAAGTCTACTAAGAAGTTCCAAGCCGCCTACTCAGCAGCCGACTTGGAACTCGGGGACTACACCCAGTGGATGCGCTGACGCGCCCCCACGGAAGAATTCAAGAGTGAGAAGCAAAAAGACGAGAAGCTTACCCGGATGGCCGTCCGCGTCGCCAAGAACTCTTGGTTGTACTGCTTTAGCACGGCGGCTTGGGACTGAAGCCGGTTCCGGACGTCTTGCATCGCCGCATTCAGCACGACCGTCCCGCCACCCGGCGTCTACCCCAGCGAGCTTAACGCTCGCCGTCTCCAGATCCTAGGCCGACGAGCTCGAGCCCGCGGCCTTCTGCGGGTTCAGCGCCGAAGTCGCCTTCCCTGCACGCTAGCGTGCTGGAGACCGGACCACAAGGTCCGCCCTCTGAGCCGACTCGCCTCCAGCCAACGGCACAGGCGGCGCGTTGGGCTGGCCGCCTTGGTCCGCCCCAGTCGGCGCTATTGGAACCGCCTCTTTACCTGAGGCAACGGCGCCACCCTCCTCCCTCTCCATCACCACCTGGTTGCTACCGGCTCCCTCCGGCGGCACCACCAGGATCTCAGGCACCACGGAGCGGAGGGGGATGACGAGCTGCGGAGGCTGGTTGCACAAGGCCTCCTCCTCCTGCGCCGCGTGTGCAGCATCCGCCTGGGCCTTGGCTGCTGCGTCGGCCAACGCCCTCGTTGTCTCCTCCGCCGCCTCCTGTGGTGCCTTGGCGGCGGCCGCCTTCTCCTCCTCCGCCTCCCGCTCCTCCCGCGCCTCCCGCGTGTTGTGCTCCGTCGCCGCCTGAAGCTCGGCGCGAGGGTCCACGCGGTGGGCGCTGGTGGAGCCGCTTGCCGCTCCAACCACGGAGTCGGCGGCAGTCCGCTCAAGAGAGAGCGGAGCCCTGTTTCCAAGACAAGACAAAGAAAAATTAGAAGAAAATGACAAGAAGAAAGAAAGAACACATGAGGGAGTCGGCACTTACGCAGAAACCATCTGCGGCTCCTTCACCACCTTGCGGAAGCGGGTGGCCTTCGCGGCCGCTTCGTCTCGCTTGGTCGTGGCAGCCGAGCCCTTGAGCTTCCTTGGCTGGCTGGCGAATAGGATCGACCCGCCCCGATGCTTCTGCGTGCCGCCTCGGGCCGCCGGCGCAGCAGATGAGCTCGTGCCCTGCTGGTCGGACACTGGCTGGCGGCACAGGGTGACTTCCGCCTCGTCATCGTCCGGCCAGTCTTCAAGGCCGACTCCGAGCCCGGAGCCGCCTGCTTCACCGCCTCCTCCCACGGCGGCATCGTCCAGGGTGGCCGCCCCCAAGTCGGGGTCGTGCACGTCACTCTCCATCCGGCCGGGGAGATACTGATGCTCCGGCCCCGCCGCGCCGGTTGCCGGCTGGAGGAGGGGGCTCTGTTGTGATAAGCCGATTGGTCAAGTCGGCCAAGAAGAACTCGGCAACAAGAGAAAAGAGAAGAAAAGGAAACTTACCATAGGTGGAGGGTCGGTGCGTGACTACGGCTCCTTGCCGAATTGCCACTCCTCCGTGAGCTTGCAGTTTGCAAGGTAGTTCACCATGTGAGCCACCTCTACGTGAGGCATCTCCTTGGTGCACAGCCGACTTGGGTCGAGGTGCTCGCTCATCTGACAGATCATATGAGCGCGGCCCTGGAGCGGGAGCACCCGACGTGCCACGAAGACGGTGAGCAGGTCGGGCCCGGTCAGGCCCTCCGACCTGATCAGCACCCGAAGCCTCGCGACGGCAGTGGCTCCAGAAGGCGACAGCGATCTGGCGCGATAGGACCAGTTGGGCCGCTTCCTAGTCGGCGGGCCTGCTACATAAGCCAGCAGGTTGACCCAGTCACCTTGCGGGAAGATGCTCTTCACGTAGAAGTAGGACTGTTGCCACATCTTCACCGACTGGATCAGTGCGATAGGCGGAAAGGGGTTGTCAGCCGCCGACCTCCGCACCGCGACAAAGGCGCCGCACTGAGCCGGCACGCTCTTGACGATGGTACCGAGCTTGGAATAGAAGAACTCCCCCCAGAGCTCGATGGTGGGGAGGACGCCGAGGAAGCCTTCACACAGAGTGACGAAGGCCGATAATAGCACCACCGTGTTCGGGGTGAGGTGGTGCGGCTGGAGGTTATAGAAGTCAAGGAAGGAGCGGAGGAAGCCGCTCACCGGCAAGCCAAAGCCGCGCAGGCAGTGCGAGCGGAAGATGACCCGCTCGCCCTCCTCCAGCGCCGGCGAGATCTCTCGCTCCGGCGCATGGCGAACCTGCACATAATCCTTGCTGGGCAGCCGCCGCGTCTTGTGGATAAAGTCGATGTGGTCCTCGTGTACGTTGGAGCCGTCCCAGGCTCCGGCACGCGCCATGGCGGCAAAGGCTCGACGGAAAAGGTGCGGCGATGGAAAAAGTGCACCCCCGCAACGGTGAAGCTACGACGCTGCAAGGTCGCTGAGAAGCAGTGCAACAGCGAGCAGCAGCGGCGACAAAGAGAGGATGAAGAAATAAAAGAATGTCGGAGTGGGAGGCGAGCGCGCGTGGGTCTGCCGCTCCTCCTCCTCCCCCTACTTATAGGCACGGCACAACGAAGCCGAGGGGGCGGGACATGGGGAACATGGGATTAACTACGCCCACTCCCCCATGACCCACCATTATTATGCCTTAAAGGCGTGCGGCAACTACCGCTGGAAGGCAAACCGTCCGCCTCGGCCAAAGAGGATCCGCATGTGGGCCGAGGCATGGTAGTGGCAGGCCAAGGCCTGCAGCGACGTCTCGTCATGCGCATGGGTTGGCAGGCTGGTCCAGCTAGAGGGCGCCATGTGGCATGCGGACGGCGGGCGGCCGGCCCACCGCCCAGCACGCACGCCAGCTGGTTCCCGCCTTCGGACTCCAAATCTTTCCAGACAGCGCGTCTGATCAAGGCCGGCTCCTAGCTGCTGGCTGTTCAAAATAGGAAGCTGCCCAGGCTTCTTGTCCTCCTTTTTTCGGCCGCGAAGCCCGGCCAGCTTCAGGGACTACTGTTGGAGTAAATGACCACGGGTAGCCTAACCAGCTCCCCCTGGTTCTTCAAAAAATATCGGGCCGACTGCGCCCTTAATACATCCAAGACGCAGGGCCGCCTTCTCCTGGCCGGCTGGCACGCCGGCCGGCTGTTAGAAGGCGGCAAGGCTCTGCAAACCCTCTCGACAAGGGTCGACTCCTAGCATCCGACCATCAGAGGGACGGCTCCTAGCAGGCGGCCCGACTCACCCCCTTAAAGTTTGCACCCACATAATGGTGATAGGACGGGGCGTGGCTACAGTGAAGCTAGCCATCCCCGAATCCCGGAGCAAGCATGGCCACAGTACGCCGTACAGGGTGGCCACTCCCCATGCGGCGTGACACTATTGCCATGTTGATCATGACATCACCCACAGCAGGCTATCAGTACAGCCCGCAGGCGGCGGGCCCATCCTGCTAGAGAGATACCAGAAGGCGGCCAAGCTTAATCAGTCGGCCAGGGGGGAAGCTGGCTCCCAAACAGTTGGCCCACCCCCGCCATGGAAGTTTGTGCACCATAAGCGGATAAGACGGGGTAAGGCTACAGTGAGAGCCCGCCAGGAGGCGGCACTGTAACCATGCTTACCCCGACAAAGCCATCGTCACCAAGAGTAAATCTAGAGTAACCAACAGCCGACAAGACCCCAAGGCAGTGGGCCCAGCCTGTCGGCCAAGAGGCCGGCAACCGACGGGACCCACCAGTCGGCGGGCCCCAGTGGTCGGCGGAGAAGCCGGCGACTATAGACACTGACGGCCTGGACCCACATCCGGCCAGATTACTATTGTACCCCTGGGGGTAGGCCTATATAAACCCCCTAGGGCACCCATGCAAAGGGTTGGACTCACATAGTTCTAGACACCATATAGAGAGAAGAGGAGAGCTAGCCTTGCCCTTCTTCTTCCTCTTGCCAAACAGCTCAAGGAGCCTCTTGCAGCTACTTGTTTTGATCTAGTGATCATGCGGAGACCCCGCAGAGCAGGAGTAGGGGTGTTATCTTCTAGGAGAGCCCCGGACCTGGGTAAGATTCGCCGGTGTGCATGTCTTCGCCTTATCCCGTTTCCAGGCACCGACGATGTCTTACTGGCTCCGACAATGATAAGCCACCCGTCGTCATATGTCGCACCTACCACCCGACACTATTCCTTCCGTGGTTGATGCATCATGATGTGTGTGTGTGTGGGGGGGGGTAGTGGTGTCTCGGACATGGATGCCGGGGCAGCGGCTCCAAACAGCGGCACGCATGGTTGGCTCTCCGGCGGGCCCCATGTCGGGGGCGGTGGCTTCCCTCTTGTCCGCGTGGACGGCAAGAGGGGAAGTGGTGGGTGGCTCGGGCATGTCTCTGTCTTTTGGAGTGGCTACGCCTCGATTCGAACCTTGGGATCTGGACACGTCATGCTTGTCCTAGTGACCTCATGGTTGTATGGAGGAGTTGCTGAGCGAAAGCTCTGCGCTTGGTGCCGGCGACGGCGACGCCCGCAGGCGCCGCTTTCTTCCTGAAGACATCATTGTAGTGGTCCTCTCGGTGTCAGGGTTCTGGGTGAAAACTCATGTCTGCTTTGGACTCGGCAATGGTGACGCTTGGCTCCATTCTCTCTCCTGAGGGTGTTGTCGTGGAACTTAGGTGTTATAAGGCGTAGTGTGGCATTGTACTCTTCTTTCTTTGTTCTTTGTTGGTAGCGTAGTCGTTTCCGCGTGATCTGGTTATCTTGGGATCCACATTGTATGAGGGCTACCTCACCACCTTGTATCGTTCGACCATGTATTTTGTCTGGTTGGTGCTTTATCTATAAAGCGGGGCGAAAGCCTGTTTCGAGGTTCTTCATGATAATCAGTTCCTTGGACATCATCTATTGAAAATGTTAGATTAAACAAATATCTGCTATTAAACAATGGCAATTCAACGACCTATATTGCTTCAATGGCGAGCGATTAACATGTTTAACGTGCAATTAATAACATATCAAATATGTGCTATCAACATGATTAATGCCTAACTCATATCCTACCTAATATCAAACGCGTAATCAATTTTCTGCCTGAAATAAATGTGCAATTAATTTTCTGCCTGATATCAATATGCATTTCACGTACGCATTTACTAGTTCTCTAAAAGAAAAGAAACTTCTTTGGGCATCAATACAACGGACCAAGCTTCAGTGACTTATTGTACTTGCCTTTGGGTGTATGACATATGGGCCAGCCATGTGTCATACACCCAAAGATAGGTGTAGTTTAAGTGAGTGATGTTGCCTCTCGAAACAATATATTTCATGTTATTTATGAAAAAAACATGGAGAATATGTTCTGTAGTTGGTCTTAATAAGTTAATGGTTCTTTGTTGCAGACTCGCTGATTTCTCACTGTGATAACTAGCTCTCCATTTCTTGCAAGAAGTGATTATCAAGTTCATGCAATGTCCTTTTTTTGTGAGAAGGTCAATTCCATATGGAGTATTAAAACTGCCCGATCCTTACAAGACCATATTTAAAAAACATAAATGTTTGGGTATATCAACTTCATCTTCTTTGTGCACTCGACGGTGACACGCCATGCGCAAAGCTCGATGTCGCCTTCGGATCTCCAAAACATAAAGCTAGTGTAACGTTTTTCATGCTGCAAGCGGGAATTTGTTGGTCGAAACTAGAAGATGGCAACAACGATGAATAGAGGATTATATCGCTGCCATCGGAGAAGAAATCAACAAGGATGGCTCGACAACCATCTTATATCCATAAGCAGGGAGGCCTAACTTCACTAGCTTCCTGACTAAGTTGAATACAGACGCGCTTTACTAAATAAGAAAATAAACTAAAATACCAAAGCACAAACCATCGTCGTCCACTCTTCCAAACAACGCTGATGAATAAAACATAGACATGTTTGACTGTGTATTATATCGGGGGTGGAATGTCAGTCGAGAAGCCAGGCAATGGGCCAACCTCAGGGCCCAACGGGCAATGGCATGGCCAGGGACCCACATTTCACAGGAAGCCCTCCTTCTGGAAGGTTCTCATCTTGGAGTGCAAGTCATGAACTCCTCGTCCAATCTAGACCTCAGGTCGGTTAGCAAACCGTGTAACCCCAGGCCTCGTTATCCTTTCCAAAGGCAAGGCCAGGGTTAGTTCAAGGCATTTGACATCATATTCATAGTCCTAATTGTTGGGAATCGTTGCATGGAAAACAAAAAAAATTCTATGCACACGCAATGATCTATCCATGAAGATGCATAGCAACGAGGGGGAGAGTGTGCCTACGTACCCTCATAGACCGTAAGAGGAACCGTTTCACAACGTGGTTGATGTAGTCGAACTTCTTCGCGCTTCAACCGATCAAGTACCGAACGCACGACACCTCCGTGTTCTGCACACGTTCAACTCGGTGACGTCCCTCGCCTTCTTGATCCAGCAAGACGTCGAGGTAGTAGATGAATTCTATCAGCATGATGGCATGGTGACGGTGATGGTGAAGTGATCTTCGCAGGGCTTCGCCTAAGCACTACGAAAATATGACCGGGGGTG